>NC_091131.1:169351727-169409227 GCF_040183065.1 Periplaneta americana
TCAAGAGATTAAACAAATTTTATGAATCCTGGAGTCCCTCTATAAATTATAAGAAGAGAGAATATTTGGCCATTAATACTAAAAGTTGTGATAATATTGTTATAGATGATGAAATTGAAATTAAATAATTTAACCAGGCAAAATACCTATTTACCTAAAGCAGAAGGTATTGGCGAAGAGGAATTAAAAAACCGAATTGAACAAAGTAAAAAATGATGACATGTTTAAATTCTGTATGGCGGGATAAACTTCTTTGGAAGGATACCAAAAAATACATTGGTAAAATGTTAGTTGAATCTGTATTAAACTACGGAAGTGAAATATGGGTCACGAATGCATATTATAGAAAAAGAATTTCGGCCGTAGAAATGGATTATTTGAGACGAAGTGCTAGAGTCTCCCGCTTGGACCACATTAAAAATGAAGAAATTGGGCATAAAATGGATGCTGAAGAGACTGTCTTAAATAGAATAGAAAATAAGAGTTTGGTAATCGTAGTTAGCACAGCCATGCGCTGTTAGATGACACCTCGTATTTATGTCTCCTGGCCATGCTTGCCTCAACTAGCTCCCGCCTCACAGTCAGCTGGTTAGTTCACGCGCGTACTACTTATTTTCTTTATTTGATATTTTCAGTACTTTCTTATCAACGTGACACCAGTAAAAAATATGTGTTTATTTGTACTTTCAATGAGGAATCTAATCATATATTTTTAAAATAATTTTCCGTGTACGTGTCAAAGGCGTCTTAATAAGGAAAAATCTAAATTTCTCCACTTCCATAAAAAGTAAGAAAATATGTTTATATGTCAATATAAATTTTAACTTCTCGGCACTAAAATAAACACCATGATTTTGATCATTTGGTGAAAGGATTTCGAAGCTACAACAGTTCAAAGTTCCTAATTTAACCCTAGAAAGCTAACGCTTCGTCAAAATGACGACGCTTAAATATAAAATCTCTCCCCCCACCACTTCTCATCATGTGAGGCGCTTGGCGCCTTGTGTACCTTCAGTTGGCCTTGACCTACGGCGAGAGTGATATCAGTCGTGTTTAATTGTTGTGTTGTAAATTGGTTATTGGTGCTGCGTAGTCATTCTGACGAAGCATTAGCTTTATCGTAAGTATATTGGACTGCTCGGCGGAAGTTATATATTTTGTTTTACTGTCTGTTATCTGTAAAGTTTACAAATATTCTTTCTATTTCTCTATGTAGGTACTGAAACTAATACGTCTTAATATTGTGAAGTGTAATTTGTATAGAATGGCATCTACGGAAGAAATTTATACAGAAAAGAAAATCATAAAATGGCTAGAGGAAGAGGAAGAAATTGGTGAGAATGGCAATAGTTGTAGTAAAAGTGAGGATAATACAGAAAATGATATTGTGTTGACAGACGACAACTCTGATATTGATCCAACTTTTGACCCTCTTAGCGAAAAGACAATACATCATTCTATAGACTCCAGCTCTGATGAAGTGGAATAGTCTGCTGAAGAAATAGATCATACAGTTCAAACATCTGATACTGATAATTCACAACCGCAAGCAGGAATCCATAGTCAAGCAGCTCACCCAAACATCATTGTATGCAGTAAAACTGGACTGGTTGGGAAAAATGGGCATCGTTGGTCTGCAATTTCTTCGAAGCCACCAAATACTCGTTCAGCAGCTAGAAATATTATACATGTTCGACAAGGACCAAAAGCTGACGTTAGAAATGTGGACTTGCTGAAAGAATGCATTTTCCTTATTTTTTACTCAGACAATGCGTCAAAAATAATTCAACACAAATGAAAAAATTGCAACTAAACGTACGAATTATAGTGTTCAAAACGCAACTGTATCTGAGCTCAGTGTAGAAGAATTTGATGCATTTCTAAGTATTCTGATATTGTCTGCAGTTCAGAAGAATAACCACTTACCATCAAAGGAATTGTTTGATTCAGAATACTGTGGGATAAGATATAAAGCGACAATGAGTTGTGATAGGTTCGACTTCCTTTGTGAATGTTTGCGTTTCGATGACCACACAACCAGACTTGAAAGAAGGCAAACAGACAAATTTGCTCCAAAAAGGGAGATCTGGGAACAGTTTATAGCTGCCTGTAGGGAATCGTACAAGCCTGGCTCTTTCCTTACAATTGATGAACAACTTCTAGTCTTCAGGTGGCGATCTCCTTTTAAAATGTACATCCCTAACAAACCATCAAAGTATGGCATCAAAATTTTTATGGTATGTGACAATGGTACTAAATACATGTTCGATGCAATGCCTTATCTAGGCAAGAACACTGCTCCTGCAAATCAACCGTTGGCAGACTTCTTTGTAAAGGCCCACACCAGGAGTGTTTATGGTACCAACCGCAACATAACAATGGACAACTGGTTCACGTCGATTCCTCTAGCATCTGAGCTCCTGAAAACTCCTTATAATTTGACAATAGTGGGCACTCTACGCAAAAATAAGAGGGAAATTCCACCCGAATTACTCAACCATAAGACTAGGAAAGTGGGAACGTCAATGTTCTCTTTCGATTAAGAAAATCTCCTGTATCCTACAAAACAAAACCTAACAATGTAGTGTTGCTGCTTTCGACAACTCACGACACAGCATCCATTAACCCAACTTCCAAAAAAACGGACATCATCAAGTTTTACAACTCAACAAAAGGCGCAGTGGACACATTGGGCCAAATGTGCAATCAGATGACTTGCAGCAGAAAGACAAGAAGATGGCCGCTTTGCGTCTTTTATGGAATGGTCAATATCGCTTTAGTGAACAGTTATGTGATTTACACACACAACAAGGTCAGCAATAAAGAAAAACCATTGACTAGGCGTCAGTTTGGAAAGGAACTTCACTCTGCACTTACGAATTCATGGGTGACACATCGCCTTGGAATGCGCAACTTACCGCGCTTGCTACGTTTGTCCATGGCAGAAATACTTCATGCGAACATGCCTGTGGATGAACCAGAAGCCCAGGAATCAAGAAAACGCAAGATCTGCGCCTTCTGTCCAAGCAAGAGACGGAGAATGACGAAAGTATTTTGCTACAAGTGTTCCAGAGCAGTATGTGGTGAACACCAAACAATGTGCTGTTTTGAATGTAAATATGGACGTTAAGAGTGTCAGGAATATTTTGTATGTTTATAATACTGTAAGGAACAAAAATATTACATTAGCAATTATAGACTACACATAAACCTCTTTCTTCAATGCAAGAAAAAATTGTCGTCAAAATGACTACACGTTAGCTTTAATGCTCCTGATGTAGCACGTTAGCTTTATAGGGTTAAAGAGTTCTTATATAAGTATAACGAAACTATTTCCTGAATTCGTTCCGATCCGTTAAATTAAAAACCTGAATCAATATTCTTAGTAAGCATAAAGTTATTATTTTTCTTCAACGATTGTCAGTCATCAGCATGCTCAGACGAATTTCTGTTTTCCATACAATATTATGTTAAAACATGCTATATGCCAGTTAAGCTGAAACTGGCAATATAAATGTAACATTTAGTCCTTCACATTGTCGAACACATAGTGTCTCGCACTATATGCAAGGCCAGTTGCCTGCCTGCAGGTCCTACTTTACGTTTACATGGTGGTGATATGTCGCTGTTTATAGTAGTTTTGATTACAGATTATGAAGATTCAGTATTTTATGTTTACAATACTATATCATCAATAAAATTCACTTTCACGAGGATGACCAAAGTTAATCTTGGTCCGCTTGATTCGCGTTTCGGCCCACTGCACTGTGGACCGGTCTCCTTAGGAACTCTCTGTACACATGCGAGTGAGGGAAAATATTTTATTCACTGACAGTTCTTTTAGTGGGTTATTTTACGATGATATATCAACATTTTACATTATTTAGCTTCTGAATGAAATGAAGGTGATAATGCCGGTGAAATGAGTCCGGGGCTCAGCACTAATAGGTACCCTGCATTTGCTCATTTTGGGTTGAGGGGAAAACCCCGGAAGAAACCTCAACCAGGTAATTTGTCCCGACCGGGAATCGAACCCGGGCTACCTGGTTTCGCGATCGTCGTGCTAACCCTTATTCTACAAGTGCACTGATAATATTGTCTTCATGATTTTAATCATATTACTGAGGTAAATATGTAGTACATTATTTATGAAATTTGTTGGAACATTGAACAGGGTTAGAATTGAAAGCTGCTTTTGTAGGAAGAGTGCGCTTGGGGTATTATTTCAGTTATGTGATATTAAGTTTATAAAATGTTTATGTTGTAATATATTGCAATTGGGGAGGCACACTACGCACGACAGCTTTCTTACTATGCTTTGTACATTACTCACATTGATAACACATTTCCCAACTTTTTACTGCTGGACAGAAAACCAGGCAAAAAGAGGGGCGATTAAAGTTAGTTCTGCTCTGTCTTATTTCCTAACAAATTATAATTTCAAAGAAAAAAACATTTCCCTCCTGAGACTCTTCTCCGACGATTGCGCTGGTCAAAATCGAAATGCACTTGTTGTCCATGCTTTGTATTGGTGGTTGTTGAATAAATCTCCAGATTCCTTCATGGAAATATGACTTTTTCTGTGCGAGGGGGGCATTCCTTTTTGCGAACAAACCGGATGTTTGGTATTTTGGAGAAAAACCTCAGGAAACATTCTGAAATACTGACAACAAAAGAATATCAGTCGGTGTCGTTCATATATTGAGTAAGTAGTAGCATATTCACAATTTCAGAGATCTGTGCGATTAGGCTACGTAAAAAAGCCAGTTGGCATAAGTGATATGAAAAGAGACTCAGGAAAATAATGAAAGGAAGCAAACAATACATCAATGTGAAATTGGAGTATACTTACACATTGGATGACCGAAGTAAATGTCCAGTGTCACTACCTAAGGGATATCATGCCATTGAGAGGATTGACCCAGGCTTAGTACCACTAAGGAATAAAATAAAAGCAGAAAAATTGTTGGATATAAAAAGTTGTTGCAACAAAGATCAGTGTGAGGAGGATAAAATAGTGGAGTGTGAGTGTATGCAAGAAGAACCTCGCTTATCAATGATCTGAGACTGAACTAAACTGAACAATGACAGTTAAACTATAATACATGAAATTGTCATCCTATGTTGCTTGCTAAAACATGTAAACATAATTTAATAATCGTCTTTAAATTTAATTTTGTATTTGTATAAGAGTCTTTGGAAAGGAATGTGGCCACAATTTTAAAATATCCACTTAAATGAGTGTTTTGAATATATGTTTGTAACAAAACCATTTCAGTCCGTAATTTCGGAACAAAACGAATTAAATCCATGATTTTCAAAACTTCATATATAAATATTACGCTTGGATAATTTTTTTGATTTTGCGCAATAGTACTACCTAATTTTGTGTACAATTCTAATTACGTTATTGCTTTCAAAACTTTAAATTTATCAGAATTGTTGGAGCTTTTAGTTTTTCGACTCTCCTGAAAAGTTTTGATTTGTGGACACAAAGTGTTTTGATTCCTAGCGCCTCTTATTTAATCGAGGTCTACTACTAAAATAATATAAAAAAATTACTAAACGTCATTGCATGATGATTAATAAGAGCTACAATATTTAGGCCTATATAAAACAGAGATTATGCTGTCTGCCAGTATCATTGCTTATCTCGTGGAAGATTAAATTCACCAACACATTTAAAAATAATCACATAACATTACATTCACCAACACAATGAAATAATATCACTTAAAATTCAATTTAACAATACCACTGAACAAAAAATAAAGACTCGGTACCACGAAAAAAAATACTGCACATCCGCGTGGTAACATGCTTCTGTACAAAACTCTACACCGCGCCAACAAAACAACAGTCGGTATTCAGCGCTCCAAGCGGCAACATTTGTAAGTTCTTGTAATACCCAAACTGCCATAAAGGAAAGGGAAACTGCCAAGGCTGAAAGGGTATGGGATCGGAGAGGGCTATGGCTGAAGGTAAAACAGTCTCCCCTATCTGATAGAAAGGTGTTAAGAGGGTGTTTTGACATATTGCATGCACATAGTACTCTTCCCAGTGTTCATATTTTATCTGAACGACAGGGCCAGCAAGATATAAATGAAGTGGAGAAAGTTATTCAAATAATTGAACGCAGTCTCACTACTAGCTCTGGAAGAGTTGGTGACAAACACGAGTGTGACGCACAGTATAGAACAGTGCAGCGTCATCAAGGAGGTGATTCTGGAATTCTATTACTGCTAATGACCGATTGATTCCTCACATTTTGTTTATAGAAGAATCAACACTTACTAATAACGGAATCAATATCGTGGGAAATTATCACCTATCAGCAGATGGAAATTCTTACGCTACTGTCGGCAGTAATTTTCAGTGTCGTTTCTCAGTTAACGTGTGATGTGGTAGTCTTGATAATGATGGCAATTCTATTGGTCCAGCTATTTTAGACAATAGTCTTAACGGAGCACTGTATCCTGAGTTCCTGAAAAAAAGTGTTACCAGCATACTTGGAGGATGTTCCTTTAGCAAAACGAGCTGGTATATACTTTCAACAAGATGGATCCCCTGCACATTCCAACCGGCCAATGACCTGTTACCTCAGCGAAACCTATCCTGGACATTGGATCAGTCTCGCTGGTGTCATTTCTTGACCACCGCGGTCACCCGAACTTACAGCATTACATTATTGTTTGTGGAGTTGATTAAAGAACGTTCTTAACAAGCGCAAAGTGGAAACAATGGAGCATTTTATTGCGTGCATTTTAAATGCTTGTTGTCACATTAAGGGATGTTTGAACCAGCAACACGGCATCGAGCTGCAAAGTGCACAGAGGTTGACGGTTGCATTTTTGAAGATGTTCCGTATAGAGAGAAATGGATACTTATGCACAAAATACAAGTAATGATATTTTAATTAACAATCACCTGCAATGTTCCCGTTCCTCATGGTTTCGATTAGTTTTCTCCAAAAAGTTGAGAATAAGATATATGTTCATATAATATGTTTCTCTTACAATCGCCCATAATTACTCTCATCAGTCAACGTATGGCCCTTTTTTCCTTAATCATTGTAATTATACACAGAGTGTCTCAGGAAAAATGTAAAATACTTCAGGACAATGTAGTTTTGGTTAAACTGCATCGATTTAACCTGATATACCTATGTCCGAAGGCTAATATTTGGGGAGAAATACTGGAACATCTTGCGGTTCCGTGTACTATACTTGACTTGTTATTGATATCATTTGCACACGACACTATCTGGGTACCGCAAGGCCTTGCAACTGAATACACGTTCATTTAACATTTAATTCTGTTGAGTTGTGTCCATTTCTGTTACTGTTGTTGTGTTGTGTTTACATCGCTTTAAATTTTTCAGTAGACGGGATTGTAGTTGAGTACATTGCTGTTGCAATATTGCAGTGCTGTGTTTTGTTTCAGTCTTGCGATGCCATTCGTGTATTCGCATAATTAATATGTAGACATGCTTTTTGTGTATGGATTTTGTGTATTGGCTGCTGTTTCAGTGTTTTGTTTCAGTCTTGCGATGTCATTCGTGTATTCGCATAGTTAATATGTAGACATGCTTTTTTGTATGGATTTTGTGTATTGGCTGCTGTTGACCAGAGACGACGTTTTCCCAATCGAAGGGTTCCATCCAGTGGCGTATGCTGTACTTGGAGTATGGGTGTTCTGTCAAAAATTTATAATTGGTCTATAGTCGCACGAGTTCAGTAGAAAATTCAAATTCATTAACTACTCGTCACTACGTGAGTAAATAAACCATCTGCTGTTCTATCAGCACTAACGTCTACAAAGCCCAAGAATCTTTCATAGACATAGCGGAGAACTGTAGATAGTTGAGATTTGTTCTCAATATCAGAAGTTTCATCAAATATTATAAGTACAAATGAAACTGAGTTAATTTCATTTTCTGTTTCTTCTTTTTCTACATCAGTAAAGCTTTTATGGTATCATTTTAAATCAATGGAGAAGTTCCTGGAAACAATATGGACGAATTTAGATAGTTTTATAAAAGTAGACCATATTTTTTTTTAACACATTCAAAAATTCTAAAAAATTCCTTTTGTTCAAAGAACTGTGATTCGTCATGTCCCCGTAGAGGGAGGTCCTGTTTACTAGAAGACAAATAGCGTCAATGATTCATATTAATACAGCTCTATTTTCTTTACCTCTTCGTTGTATTTATTGGTATCAGTTCTTCGTTGATCATCAAGTAAAGTATTAATTTACTGGAATAATTTCGAGGAAAAAATTATTCCGGAGCTGGGTATCGATCTCGGGGCCCTTCGCTTAGCGTACGAATGCCCTACCGACTGAGCTAACCCAGGAACCATACACGAACCGTCACAATTCTTCTCCTTATATCTACACAACTCATCCCCATTTAAATTGTGTGGATATAAAGGAAAGAATTGTGACGGTGTCGTGTATGGTTCCTGGGGTAACTCAGTCGTGTGTTAAGCGAAAGATCCCGGGATCGATAGTCGGCCCCAGAACAATTTTTCCTTTGAAAGTATTCAAGCCTACTACACAGGAGCTTCTACCTAAAAGTCAGATTTGCATATGAATTCACTGTTTGCAGGAAACATTGTACGTGAGTTTGAAATTTTGAATGTTTTTGCTGTGCACTACACAAGTGATTTAAGTCCTCAAATCCATACTTACTGCAAACCTCATTTTTGTTAGAAAACAATAAGCATGGCCAGCAAAATAACCTGTTTTAAATTTCACAATCTGTTAACCATTCTACATCTTCATATTGTGAAATAGAAAAATGTCTAGTGTATTGTCCGATTTTTGTTTTATATTGTTGCACTAAATTCGGAAGTGGCGGGGTAGGTCTACCCCTATTCAATATTATGTAATTATTTCTCTTCTAGTGGGGGAGAAGAGAATGATTATTGCAAAATATTATTTACAGTATACATAAATTTCTTAGTGCTGTTAACATTAAATAAGCAATTTAAATTGTTCACCTGCGCTGGCACACAACTATGAACTCTAATAAAATATAAACACAGTAAATTCACTCTCACAAGCAGTCAAACACAATATTTTATTTGGCTACAATTGACAAGTTGAGCTGCCTGTATACAGGACGACCTGTGAGCTTGAAAGAAGCGAGTATCCCCACCACTCCACAGTGCGCGCGCAGAGAATTATAGCAGTAACTCTCAACCGAGGATGTTCTATTGTACGGTCAGGACTACCAGACCAGACCTCATTCCACTTCATCCGGCAGAGCGTAGCCCTTCTGGGGATTGTGTGCACATTCAACCAGCAGGCATTCAAAATATTTAAATGGTAATAAATCAAAATTAGTCTTGAAATATATACGTCAATATTCAATGAGATTACCATGCATTAAATTGTGATAAATTAAAATTGTTGTAACTTTATATAAAAGAATTTAAAAAATGAGATTATCGAATTTACAGAGTATCCAGTGCACATTGATATGAATTTACGGGGAAACGGACTGCAAATGGTACAACGGAGTTCACGGCTGAGCACCTGTAGAATATCTTCAACTACTGGAGTGAGTCGTTCGCGTTTATGGCGAATCCTGCAGCTGTAGTACAGTTCATGGAATCCATAAGAAGGGCAAACTTAGTCATTTGTCTTCTATGATTCTTTATTTTCTTACTGGGTTACCACTTAATATGAAACAAATTTATTGGAAGAGCACAAGATGCAGCATTTTGAATCATGTATCATATTACAATGTTCTGAAACATAGGATGTTTATAATGCCTATCTCCATTTAAAATTCCGTCAATCAATAATGTCCCAGTCGTTACATTTCGGACATAAGTATGTCAGGTTAATGGGCGATATACAGGCTTGAGAGTGGAGCAGAGATGGTGGCTGCACGGCGTGGCATGATGGTTGGCTGGAGGAGGAGACGTGATGGCTGCCCGGCGTGGCATGATGGTGGGCTGGAAGAACAGAAATGGTGGCTGCCCGGCGTGTCATGATTGTGGGCTGGAAGTTCAGAAATGGATGCTGCCCGGCGTGGCATAATAGTCCGCTGGAGGAGCACAGATGATTGCTGCCCGGCGTGGCATGATGGTGGGCTGGAAGAGCAGAGATGGTGACTGCCCGTCATGGCATGATGGTTGGGTGGAGGAGCAGAGATGGTTGCTGCCCGGCGTGGCATGATGGTGGGCTGGAAGAGCAGAGATGATGGCTGCCCGGCGTGGCATGATGGTGGGCTGGAAGAGCAGAGATTGTGGCTGCCCGGCGTGGCATGATGGTGGGCTGGAATAGCAGAGATGTTGGCTGCCCGGCGTGGCATGATGGTGGGCTGGAAGAGCAGATATGGTGGCTACCCTGCGTGGCATGATGGTGGGCTGGAGGAGCAGGGATGGTGGCTACCTGGCATGGCATGATGGTGGGCTGGAAGAGCAGAGAAGGTGGCTGCCCGACGTGGCATGATGGTGGGCTGGAAGAGCAGAGATGGTGGCTGCCCGGCGTGGCATGATGGTGGGCTGGAAGAGCAGAGATGTTGGCTGCCCGGCGTGGCATGATGGTGGGCTGGAAGAGCAGAGATGGTGGCTGCCCGGCGTGGCATGATGGTGGGCTGGAAGAGCAGAGATGATGGCTGCCCGGCGTGGCATGATGGTGGGCTGGAAGAGCAGAGATGGTGGCTGCCCGACGTGGCATGATGGTGGGCTGGAAGAGTAGAGATGGTGGCTGCCCGGCATGGCATGATGGTTGGGTGGAGGAGCAGAGAAGGTTGCTGCCCGGCGTGGCATGATGGTGGGCTGGTAGAGCAGAGATAATGGCTGCCCAGCGTGGCATGATGGTGGGCTGGAAGAGCAGAGATGATGGCTGCCTGGCGTGGCATGATGGTGGGCTGTAAGAGCAGAGAAGGTGGCTGCCCGGCTTGGCATGATGGTGGGCTGGAAGAGCAGAGATGGTGGCTGCCCTGCGTGGCATGATGGTGGGCGGGAAGAGCAGGTATGGTTGCTGCCCGGCGTGGCATGATGGTGGGCTGGAAGAGCAGAGATGGTAGCTGCAAGGCGTGGCATGATGGTGGGCTGGAAGAGCAGAGATGGTGGCTGCCCGGCGTGGCATGATGGTGGGCTGGAAGAGCAGAGATGATGGCTGCCCGACGTGGCATGATGGTGGGCTGGAAGAGCAGAGATGGTGGCTGCCCGGCATGGCATGATGGTTGGGTGGAGGAGCAGAGAAGGTTGCTGCCCGGCGTGGCATGATTGTTCGCTGGAGGAGCAGAGATGGTAGCTGCCCGGCGTGGCATGATGGTGGGCTGGTAGAGCAGAGATAATGGCTGCCCAGCGTGGCATGATGGTGGCCTGGAAGAGCAGAGATGGTGGCTGCCCTGCGTGGCATGATGGTGGGCGGGAAGAGCAGGTATGGTTGCTGCCCGGCGTGGCATGATGGTGGGCTGGAAGAGCAGAGATGTTGGCTGCCCGGCGTGGCATGATGGTGGGCTGGAAGAGCAGAGATGGTGGCTGCCCGGCGTGGCATGATGGTGGGCTGGAAGAGCAGAGATGTTGGCTGCCCGGCGTGGCATGATGGTGGTCTGGAAGAGCAGAGATGGTTGCTGCCCGGCGTGGCAAAATGGTTCGCTGGAGGAGCAGAGATGTTGGCTGCCCAGCGTGGCATAATGGTGGGCTGGAAGAGCAGAGATTGTAGCTGCCCGGCGTGGCATGATGGTGGGCTGGAAGAGCAGAGATGTTGGCTGCCCGACGTGGCATGATTGTGGGCTGGAAGAGCAGAGATGGTTGCTGCCCGGCGTGGCATAATGGTTAGCTGGAGGAGCAGCTGTGAGTAGAAAGTGTAAACTCATACCTTATTGTTGATGGGCTGGGGGGGAGGGCGAGGACGTTTCGTCGTCCCCTTTCTTTGCATCTTGCCCCTGTTCTTCGGGAATTTCTGGAGCTAGTTCTTCCGAGTAGACCCTTTTCAATTCACCGCCCTCCACAACAACAAAGTGGCCGGTGTTTCTCTTGCTGTGAGGAATAAAGATTGGCGGTGGGGTTTCTTCTCCTGCCAACTACCCGCCCTGACCACTCTGGCCTGGCTCTTGTCCTTCCTCTGGTTGTCGAGGTAGATATTTAGAGTAGTCGGTGACCTTGATTTCTTGCTCAGATGGTGAATTCAGGTCCTCCTCCCGCAGTTTCGGGCGCCTATGTCTATCCTTGAATAGGATGTCTTTGGGATAGGGCCCTGAGTACTACTGCGTTTCTCGCCGGTGATGATTTTGTATATTCCGTATCCTGTGCCTATCAGGGACCCTACTCCGATTGATGTTGCTCCGATATCAAGTAGTCATCTGTTATGCGAAAAATATTTTACCGCTGTTCTGAACGAACGGAACATTTTTCCTAGTATTCAGAACGTATGTAACATAGCAACGGCATTGCTATTGTTGTGATGCATCATCTCCATAGAGACCGCAGTTATTGTTTCATGTAGATCAGCGGTGAACAAACTGGGTATCGTGTTTACATCGTGTAATCAAAGTCATTCATACTGGTAAGGGGGGTTTCCTGTACATTGATCTCTGTCTCGCTCACGTATTGAAGGTATCAGTGTCGGTACCATGTCGCTCTACAAACCCTCTGTCTCTCTACGAGCAGGAAAGAACTTTTCGTACAGAATGAGAAGAGGAATTTATTCGATGTTCTGTCGGAGAAAATGTTAATGTTCAATTAGTAGTCGTATATAGAAGCCACATTACAGAGCATTACGCTGAATACAAGGAGAGGACACGCTCTGTACCTCATATGGTGGTGTGCTGAGTTGTTATCCAGGTAACCTAAGTTCGAATCTTAACTGGACCTATATTTTTTCTTCTTTAAATAACGATTGATAGTGTGATAACAGTAATCTATTTACATATATCATATTTCTCAATGTATTGAACGCTTCATCATGTTTTAAACAAATTACTAATTCACTAACATTGTGTTGTAAAGGATAAACAAGGAAATATTGCTCACGTAGGCAGGTCACTGCGTCTGTTCTGTTTCTATTCGATTTCATTTTGTACATGATTTGTTATTATAAATGACATAAAAACACACAAAACATACATATTTCCTGCACCATGCACAGCAAATGAAAGAAGGTTGTCCAGTCACACACATTTTCCCGCACTTCTGCTGCGAAACAGATATCCTTCACATTCACAAACACTTCTCGTTCGTTTATTAATTTTGATGCATACCACGCATATTTCAACATGGCTTTGAATATAGGAGCTGACAACTGAAAGTGAATTAAGGAGTGAATTTTGAGGGCATCCTGCCTTGAAGCAATTTGTCGTCCAGTTTGTAAAACCAAATAGCTATTTCGCAAATATTTGATAAAAAATCTTCACCTGTCTAAAAGAATAAACATAGCAGGACTGGCGTAATTCAGTATATTTGGGTGAAATCACTTTAAGGTTGCACGTTACTCCCTTTTCTTCATTTGTAAATATTTCATCATACAAAGTAGGAGTTACTTGCCCTTTCCACTAGTCCAGATTTAGAAGAAATGGCTGCTCTTTCACATATGTCTTTATTACTTTCTCCAGGTATTGCTTATGGAGTTGAAATGTCAGCTTTCCTGATGAAGAACGTGTTAAAAATAAGTCTACATGAACTTAGGTACATTAAATATATCAGAAAGATACCAAAATTACTTAAGTACTAGCTGTACCCGTGCGCTCCACTGCACGTATTAGAAATAAATATGAAGTAATTACATAATTAAAATTGAAAATTGGGTCCAGGGAACATTCGTGTTTTCATAGAAGAATAAATCGTCTAATGTGCTACTTAATTTAAATTCTGTTTAAATAATTAAAATGCTATCATTTTGGTCCAGAGACCACTCATTTAGTGCAAATATAATTCGTTTAACATTTTTCTAAATTAGTCTTGAATGCATCCTTTAATAATCACTCCAAAGTAATAGAGTTGATTGTGTACGAAGATCATTTCTATGTTAACCTTACTGTGCATCTTTTTTTCTTGTTGTTAAGTTTATTTAATTCACGCCTTAACATCTGCGGTCATGTCGAGTGTTTAGAATGTGTGGGTATATCAGTAGGCCGTTTTACTCTTGGGTTCCTGTTTCTATTGTGTGTTGGGGTGGCTTGTGTTCATGTAACTGATTATAGACTTTGATTAATGTTTTCGATATTGGTAATTGAGGTGGTGATAAATATTGGCATGTATCTTTCTAATCCGGCATTTGGCTTTATCTACTAAGGGAAATCATGAAAAACCCCCGTCAGATTGATCGGCCACGGGGTTTGAACCCGGGACTCCCGAATGCGTATCTCAAATGCTACCGCCTGAGCCAACTCGCTCGGTTGTATATCATTGTTTATGCAAATAAAAAACTTAGTTACCCTACATAATTATTATTTTAAGAAACACTGGAAAAGAATATGGGTAAATTATGAGCGCAGGAACGCCATTTCATGACATCTTTTAAAATAATTCAGCTCCAGTGATCTCTATGGTAAAATGAATGTATAAAATTAGAGTATTTTATGTGGAACAAATAAAGTTGCAATAATCAAGTTATACAATATTTCGACAGAATATCAAGTTTTCTGTGCGTACAGATTTCTTTTCATCTTACCTCAGTCCTTATTTGTAGCATTACATCCATCTAGAGAAACTACAAATTTCAAATAGTGAATGTTAAATAGATTCTGAGTTTACTTCATACAAACACAAAATATTCTCTATATATCAATATTGATAAACGTCAAGGCCGCCTTAAATAGACGCAGTCATTTGTTTTGATTTCATTGTAGCCATTGTCGTCGTTCCTGCAATAACTCCTATGTCACATATCGATTTTCAATAAATTAAATAGTGATGCAGGAAATAATATATATCTACTACATATAACTTAATTATATTTCTTTCTTTGGAAAATGTAAGAATTCACGATGTCCTATGCACTACTGCCACAGAATGAATAAATTTGTTTTTCTTCCTACTAAAAAATTTAATATTTTGCACATAGAAGTTACGGAACAACGACACTATAATCTGAGGCGGAAGTGTATTGTATTGTTATTTGGAAACTCTTGTATATCCTTAAATATCAGTCCTATCAAAATTTTGCCTGGAATATAACTTATCGGAAACCATTTTTAAAGAAACTTTTGTTATGTAACATTTTTCAAGAAAATCAATAATAAGCGAGATATTTCGGTTTATTTAATTCAGACCGCCTTATAACCCCCCTTTTAAATAAAGTATTTTGAATGCCTTATAGCCTAAAATCTAAGTTACAACGAACTTAATTTTTGTTCCAATTTTTATCGAAATCCGTTCAGCCATTATCGCGTGAAAAGGTAACAAATATCCAGACAGACAGACAGACAAACAAAAATTTCAAAAAAGCGATTTTCGGTTTCAGGATGATTAATTATACATGTTAACACCAATTATTTTTAGAAAAGCGAAAATTACCAGAAATATTTCGCTTACAGATTTATTATTAGTATAGATAGTAGCGTGTACCTGTATCGTTCCTAAGATATTAACATATTATTATTATTATTATTATTATTATTATTATTATTATTATTATTAGGTACTGTAAACGCTAAGTTAAACTGGTTTGCCGTACACCACTGCTTCGATCAGGTCAGGACTTGCGAGAGTCTATCTCGATTGCTACGGAGAACGCGAGAAGCTCGCTATGACGTCACGGAGCATTGAGTTGGAAGTGACTGCTGTAATAATTAAAGTATTGTCTCTACCACCTACATCACTACCACTATTAAATTTGAACCGTATTCTATCAGGGAGTAAAAAGGGATATTTGTAAAGGACTGGTGATCTTATAGAAACGTTGAGGTTTTATATTTGGTTGAAGATCTTAAACCGATACTTTTACTTTGAAACAAAATATTATGCAATATTTACATTGAGTGTTACAAATTAATGCAATCATATCAATGCATTACCTCATATTTTTCAGATTTATGCAGAGCGTCTTGGGATAGTTTCTTAATTTTTGTTTCGGGCTGTAGTTGCCTTTTATAGATGTACTTTTCTTTGTGTCTGAAGAGCAAATAGAACTATAAATCTCTGGCTTACTTTTTGTAGGCCTGTATGAGTATTGTTTCTATTGCAAGTGACAAATTTATATGAGTTCGGTAACTTAAAGCAATATTAAAATTTTCGCAAAAATTTGCCGGAATTTGTCGGAATTCTCTTGCACTTTCCTTCACATCACTTAAGATAGTGCCCCGAGAAGAGGGGCTTAATGGTAACATCACAATCTAAATATAATGTATGTGAAATCTGTTGCCTACTTTAGTGGCTTTGATATTTATGATAGTTGATCTATCAAAGTTTCTACAGATTCTGTTCAATATTTGTTGTATCTCTTGCCGCGTTGGTCACTACGCGAAGCTGTGCTGCCATCTTTAATCTGCTTCTGGATAGTCTATATTCCGCTACAGCTGGGATGCAGTCTTTGAAGAAGCGAACATGCGTTTTCATATGCTTGATTGAACTCCTTTCACTTTCACCGTATGCATAAAGAACACAATTCGTCTCGATTTCCTTTTCTTCACGTACCTGTATTGGAAGATACAAAAATAATAGAATAGTCATAGAAATTTCTAAGACCACAGTATTAGAACTAATCCTACATGTAAGTCTCAACAATGTTTACTTACGATTTCTTTATTGCTTACATTTTTATTGCCTGAAACAAGTACGTGTTGTGGACAAGATGGCTTCCCATGTCCCAAAAAGAATTCAACCTCTGATTTAACGTATTGCAGTACTGGCTTTGGCACTCACATGGTGGCCAAAGTTGTATTCTTGGAATCGCATTTTCTTTATGGGTTCTCTTATGTTCAAGGCCTAAATTCACTTTTGATTTTCTTTTATTTCTATTATTTTCATTTCTCTCTTTCTCTCAACCAACCTCTCTCTCTCTCTCTCTCTCTCTCTCTCGACTCCTGTCTCGTTTTTCAGGCGAGAGTTCAACTCCTCGTGAAAGACTTAATCCTGACAACTGAAAGAGAGGAGGCTTACGTGTTTCTACTTTATGCACACACATTCCATGATGCACAACACACGATGTTTCCTAGTCACATACTAATTAAAACATACCTGTCGATCGCTGTTCGTAACATCGACACCTGTGGAGTAATTGTTAGCGCGTCTGGCCGCGAAACCAGGTGGCCCGGGTTCGATTTCCGGTCGGGGTAAGTTACCTGGTTGAGGTTTTTCCGGCGTTTTCCCTCAAACCCATTATGAGCAAATGCTGGGTAACTATCGGTGCTGGACCCCGAATCATTTCACCGGCATTATCATCGTCATCTCATTCAGACGCTAAATAACCTAAGATGTTGATAAAGCTAAAAAAACATAGCCTGTATCTGGGTTATCATCAGGGTCATCTACAGAGCCGTTCGGGTACATAGAAATAAAATTTCTAAATCACACCTCGAGACTTTACTACTTAAGCAGAAGAACGTCCGTCCTTGGTACATCCATTACGCTGAATACCGAAGTTGTGTTACGCACTATAAATGAGTGAGTTAGAACATCTGTGCCACAAAGCAGCGGCAAGAAAACCATCTTTTTAATACTAACCAACAGAGGTCAAAAACAACTCAAAACATATTTTCTTGCATCAATCAGGGTCACACGTAGCAGCACATAAATCAAATTACGCACAAAGGTGCACTGGAGGAGTGTTGCACCGATTCATTCAAATAAGCGTTAAATTTGTGGATAAGTGTAAATGCTCTGAAATATAAGCGTTTATTGTTTGGTATCTGTTATTACTCTCAGTACAGATGCAGTGAGATACTGGAGGGCGGTTGGAGAAGTTCCGCATTAACACTGCTAATCATTGTAACCTAAATGCATTGTTTTAATATTACTATGGAAACAATTTAAAAATGAAATAAAGCAACTACACGTTTCCAATATTCGTTGCATAGATGTGTTCTTCATAGGAGTATATTAATTTTATTTCGCTGTTGCAATTTAAGTATTAATAAAGTAAGAAGACTAATAATTAAGTAAACATAAATAAAAGCAATATCAAATAGACGTATATAACCCACCGCTTGCAAACACAATCCAGCAAATTACCAACATGCTCTGAAAAAAAACAGACCGATGCTAGTTGTAGGCCTATTTCTCTTACAGCTATATTGCTATGTATAGAAGGGTGAGAAAATAATCTTTGTCATTACTTTACATTGTATTATTTTGCTACCTGATAGTTTCTTTTTAGTGCGAACAACAACTTCAATAGCAAATTTGTTTTTAGACTTCGCGTCCTGATTAGATTCACATACCCTGAAATATGTGAATCGCTTATGTAGATCTTGGTTCGGCATAAATTTCATAAGCATGCGTAGGTGGAGACGGGTTACGGTTTGATTCACAGTGATCTGCTCTCTAAAGAGAAATATATTCTTAACACCTCTGAATACAAGCCACTTTCTTGCGCACAACGAACTCAGGAATAAGTTACGCGTGATCCTGATAAATTTTGTGATTCACTCAATTCGTATCAACAAACTTGATCCATTCCGAATTTAATGTTTTTAGTATTAACCAAATATATAAATATTCTTAAATGAAATGTCTGTGATGAAAACCTAATTAATTTTGTAGCTCAAACCCATGAAATAAAATTGTTACTTTAATTGAACCTTAAATCTTTCACATCGAACGGTTTACTACAGGGACATCATTTTATTTTTACTTCAATTTTTATTGCACCTGAGTTTTCGAATATACTTCACTCCCACTCCTTCTACTAATGAAGTTCAACCGTCCTCCACACAGATCCAAGACCGCCTTAAATAATTAATTATATATTATATAATATCTTATATTAATTAAACAAACCGATATTTACCATTTATATTGTTATCGTTTTTTAGTGATCCTGTATAAATAATATTGAAGTTATTTATATTCTGTTATCGTTGTTAGCCATATAAATAATATTCAAGTCATCATTTATATTCTGTTATCGTTCTTAAGCGACATAAATAAGATACATTTAATATTAAGTTTGGAACAATACAGTTGCATAATACTGGTGTTACTTTTTTCTTTTTATATTATTATAATATACTATCTTCAAACACAGTAACATGAAAAACAGTGACGAGGAATTGAAACTGAGACGTTTACATCTAAATTCCGACGTTTTTCCGACTGAACTACGAGGACACAAGTAAAGAAACATTTGCGGAAAAAGTGGCCCAATCCCCCTCCAAGATTTTCTGACGATTTCTACAAGTTCGTCCAGGATGCGGGGAGCAAAGGCTAATTGGGATTTGCCGGTTGTGATCAGGTCAAAAATCCTAATAGAACTAACATTTAACCCTTGCGGTGAATTTCGGTGAAGTCCGGAGGGCCCAATTAGTCAAATTCACTCTCTCACCGCCACGCTTGGGCCCCTGGGATCTATTAAGATTCGAAAGAGACAGTGGTGTGCGGAAAGCAATGGGAAGTTAGCGCATTTATCCTTCCCAAGAAAAATAGCAAAGATGAGCAAAGGAAGCTTTTAACAGAAAAAGTAGCAACCTCTGGGGACCTCTGGAAAAAGAACTAAGGAATAGACTAGTGAAGTATTTTGTGTGGAGTGTGGCACTGTATGGGGAAAAAACGTGGACATTACGATGAAATGAAGAGAAACGAATAAAAGCATTTGAAATGTGGATGTGGAGAAAAATGGAACGTGTGAAGTGAACAGACAGAATAAGAAATGCAGTTGTGTTGGAAAAAGTGGATGAAAAAAGAATGACGGTGAAACTGATTAGAAAGAGAAAAAGGAATTGGTTGGGTCACTGGTTGAGAAGAAACTGCCTACTGAGGGATGCACTGGAAGGTAATGATGAACGGTAGAAGGGCTCGGGGCAGAAGAAGATATCAAATAATAGACGACATTAAGATATGTGGATTATGTGCGGAGACTAAGAGGAAGGCAGAAAATAGAAAAGATTGGAGAATGTTGGGTTTGCATTGAAGGACCTGCCCAAATATGTATGTCCCATGCTGGAAGAATACTGGCGAGGCGGTGCGCAGCTATCGTCCCCTCTCACCTGCACAGATGACGTCACGCTGGAACCAATATCCAGTCTTGCCTTCAGTAAAGCATTACATTGAGGCGGTTGTGATCATGATTATGTTACTCGAAGGCATCGTTGATGAAAATAAATATTTGTTACGGGACATTATAATTATGAACAATGATAATATGCTAACAATTATTATTATTATTATTATTATTATTATTATTATTATTATTATTATTATTATTATTGTTATTATTATTATTATTATTATTATTATTATTATTATTTCCACATCAATAATATTTAATATATTTGTAAATGCATACATTCAAATGTTTCTACTGCAGTGAGAAAGACTTTAACAAGTATATTACTTTTATGAAGTTATTGTAATGTCAGAACAAACATTCTTGTTTTAAAAATCGTAATTTAGCGTCTTATAAATTGAACTTGTCCGCCCTTTGACAGTGATCCACGAGCTCGCTAGTCGCTCCGTCTTTGTCCTTCTGAAATCCGTAGTATCTTATGTTGTTTCATTTCGTTTTCTTCGAGCCATACATAACACAGCCCGGCATTCTATTGCATATTTCTTTCGCATAGACTAAAAAAATTCGCGCAATCTTTGTCACCATAACTAAGTCTAAAGAAACTGCTGTGCTTGATTCCCAGCTCTGACCTCCCAGTGTGACGTCACATGCACAGACCCAACGCATTTGTGTCAACGATCCGCCACACCAGTATTCTTCCACCATGTGTATGTCCAGGCTGCTTGGAATGTCGTGGCTGAGAACAGTCGCTATTTGAAAAGACTCTAGTCGGTTCCATGCCCACTCGACTGCAAGATGTGATCGAGATGTGGGGAAGATAGAATCGTGGCTTTTTGTGGTTTTTTTAACGATTAATTTTTTTAATGTTCTAAGGCAGACGCCAGTAAGTTAGTTTTGTATATGTCACGAAACAGATTTTTGTTGCGAATAAAATCTTTTTTTCTTTTCATTTGCAGCCATAATGTCATAATAAATAACGATAAAGTCACGACATAATACATTCATGAACCTGATGTTAATTACTAAAATAATCATAAAAGAGAAAGGAGCAATTATGTATGTTTTGTATCTCTGTCTTAAAAACAATACAAAAAAGAACATAAAAAGCACTTGGTTGTATTCGAACGGAGGACCTCACGCATAAGAGGCAGGAACGCTACCATTACGCTCTTAAGTAGGTATTGTAACTGTACATATCAGGCAACGTGGTACAACAACATGTAACATCGCCTATCTCCGAATTGTAGCGAAGATACCCGAAGGAAACTTTGCTTCTGGAGAGCATCCACTTTTTCTTTTGACAACTGTACATACCTGTAGTACAAACAATGTCTATATAATTCGGTAATAAAACATCAGCTAGAATTGCCGTCTTATAGTAATGAAATGTTCGATTCCAGATTCAAATAGTCATAGGACAGAGTTCCCTAGTTTATGTAATGTATCACGTATTTTAAAAAATGTTTATTTGTTCTCTAAGTACATCATATCACTTCTGTCAATGTTATATTTTCGTTAATATATCTATATGATTTGCTGCTATTGACACTAACTATAATAATAATAATAATAATAATAATAATAATAATAATAATAATAATAATAATAATAATAATAATAATATAATCCAATCTTCATTCTCAACATAATCTTTTCTTCATTCTGAAATTATTATATAACTTATCACAAATTATAACATATATTATTGTTATAAACTTTATTATTATTATCTTTATGTATCCTACTTGTTAAATATCTTATTCTGGTGTTTAAATGTTAGTCTACAAAGTATGTATATTATGACATTTCTATGTTTTTGTCTATCTATTCCTCGCTAGAATTTGATCCTGGTATTACAATTTTTAATTTCATTTTATAAACAACAGAGATATTTGTGTATGCGAATTATGTAAAATTCGCTTTCAATACCGATATAATTTGAAAATACATACATACAAAATTATTCACGTTGTAGCATGTCTTTGCTCTGAAAAATAACACCAGGTTTTTAGATTACCTACTTGAGCTGTTACTTTGCAATGAATGGCTAAATTGTAGATACTCCATCGCAACATTGAATTCACCTTAAGTTTACTTATAGCCAAAATTTTGGTTTTGCAATAAAAAACAAAGTAGGAAATGTAGGGCAAATTTGCGTACTGTCTTTGTCAGATGCCGATACTGCCTGCTCATTGAATGATCAAACATGTAACATGACCTATATTCTTACTTACGGCTTTTAAGGAACCCGGAGGTTCATTGTCGCCCTCAAACAAGCCCGCTATCTGTCCCTCTCCTGAGCAAGATTAATCCAGTCTCTGTTATATTCCACCTCCCTCAAATCCATTTTTATATTATTCCTCCATCTACGTTTCGGCATTCCCAAATGTCTTTTTCCCTCCGCCCTCCCACTAACACTCTATATGCATTTCTGGATTCGCTCATACGTGCTACATGACTTTTACTATGCCTAAAGCCGACATTTAAGACTATTTTCCAGTCTTTTTGCATCCTACCTCGAATGGGGATCACTTCAAACTACAGATTTTAATTTCTCAACTTGAAGTTTTAAAGCAGAACATGCTTACATTGAATGAGAGGACACTGGATAAAATCTACAGGTCGTTTCTCGTCAGAATAGAAATGTGTATTAGAATACTACCAACTAAATATAAATATCTCTAATATTTTTATACGCAGAGCTATGAAAATCAGGACACACAAAGTACAAGAGGGGATAAGCAAAGTGAGGTAGTCGGTCTGGATGGCGCAGTCGGTCGAGTGCTATTCACTTTATGACTCTTAATACACATAAAAAAACTATTACACTTTGAACAATTTAAATTGTTTAATTCAACTCAATTTGTCAGTCTCATTGTAACTGTATCTAGGCTTATACTTGTTATTACCGCTTGCAGCCTATGCAATGCAATTCCTCACATCTGAAGTGGATTTACAAGTAAACTCCTATGTGAATATGAAGCATATATTTTTTGTAATTGTGACGCACTGGCTTATTAAGCGTAGATTATTGTTATCAATTATGTAGTCCGACTGCACGTAGATGTTATTTAAATGTGTAGAATAAATAAATGAACAAAATCCCACTAATAAATGTGTTTATTCTTCCTACTGAAAAAATTACAATTTGCACACTGGAGATATTGTAGTAACAACGACGATAATGTTTTTATTACATTCATCTTAAGGCAGAGCACGGCGGGTACAGGGTGTAAGGGCGATCTCCACGTGACTGCCATCTGTGCTGCAGGGAAGCGTGTTTCCGTCTGTTGGCAAATGCTACTGAATTTACTGGGATATAGCGATGTTTCCTAGAAACAAAATCGATTTCTTACTAAATAAAAATTAAAAAAATGGAGAAGGAAGATTCTATTATTTTTATTTTAAGCATTTAGTGCTTGAACTTACTGTTATTGAACATCTTCCACCCTGTATAAATTTTTGTACCACCTTTCACAGTTGAGCTGCAGCTCTTCGCTTGTTTCATTCTGTATGAACTGAAACAACCCAGAACTCACCACGTAGAGGTGGCTGCATGTCGAGTTCCGCCCTGCCCATCCCAACCTCCCTACCATATATGGGCAAGTGCAATCGAGTATTAATTTTTTGTGGTTTGCAATTAACGTTCATATTCTTAGACTTGAATTAATATTTACTTTTCCATTTTATATTTTTTTGTCTCTTTTATGACTGTCACTTTTGGAAAGATAGAGAAAGACTTTCACTAAAAATTTGGTATATATATATATATATATTACACTTATTATTATGTGAAACATATATATATATATATATATATATGTTTCACATAATAATACGTGTAATAATTAAGAAGTAGAATTGACTCTTACCTCCTTTTACTCCCCTACTTCCGCCCGCGTCTAGACGATGGTCCTGGTACATCGTCACCATTGAAAGGTTTTTGTAGTTCCCGAATAAATTCCCAAGTCATTATTCGGTCCCTCGTATACCTCATAAAAGCGTCGATGTACTCGAAGTCGTTGTCGTCGTCGTCTTCCAACTCAGAAGGTTCCTTGGGCCTCTGGCGCCAATCGTCCTTCTTACACGGAGGAACAGGACGATGACGGGGAGTCTTGAGTTTGCTCTTGCCCGGGGTTGCTTTGCCTTTCCCCTTCGTCTTTTCTGACTTCTGGGGGAGGTCAAATGTCACCGTCTTCTGCGGGCGGTCGGGATCCCGATCTTCCTTTTTATCTTTCTTAAGGATAGAACGGGGGGGAGTTGGGGGTGAAGGTGGAGGTGGAGGTGAAGGTGCAGGTGGGGGTGGGGATGGGGATGGAGGTGATTTTGATGAGGAAGGTAATGGGGATGGGGGGAATGACTGTCGTTTGGCTGTGATTATTGGTGTGGGGGGGGGGTGCGTAATAGTATTTAAATTGGGTGACATACCGGGGGTGTTCTGGTTGTGACGACGTGGGTGAGGAGGGAGTTGGATCAGGAATCTTGGAATCATTCCTGTCCGCTAGGCTACGACTATTCCATAGACAATAGCCTCCTACTCCCACCGTCCCAAGCATCGTCACAATTCTGACCAATTCTGGTCTCCCTAAGGAGAACCGCGTTGCGCCTCCCGAAAATTCTCGGCGTCCCGCAATCGCAGATACTCCTTTCAAAACCGAAAGCGCCGTTCGCATCATTTCTAACTTTTTCGCAGAAAATGGCAAACCACAGTGTTTCCATGGAAACGATCCGTCTTGTCGTGTCTGTCTGCCATTGTTGATGACGTCGGACGACAACACCCAATGGCGCGAGTACGTTGAAATACCGATACAATAAAAGATGTGAACGTTTTCACGTCTTCTATCCTTAAGATATTATTATTCACTTCGTTCATACTTAAAAATTGGTTGCTATTTTATAGCTAGACGAGTACTAAATGCTGACACACAAACATGTAGAAATTATAATATTTTATTAGAATGCAATCTGCCTACTTATACATAGGTAGTATTCAGGGTGGGTTACTACTCGTTTTGACTTCATACAGTGATAAATATTAGAGAATTTCTCTGTTGTTTAATTATGCTGTTCCATAAGATATTTTATACTGACAAGGGAGTGTTGGCATACTACAGCTTTTATTATCGAAATATTAAATGTGTAGAGACGACGATGAATGCCCGTTATTGAACGCAAACGGGTTTGAATAAGTAATATTTTAATGGAAATGAAACAGTAACAATTTCGAAACATTTACAATGAAGTTAGAATACTCAGTTTAGTGCATTGTACTCTTCCCAGCAAGAATATGCTTACTAAGTTTATTTTGAATACTGTTTAATTCCGACAGTCTCTGATGTCACTGGGTGGGTATTCCACAAGCGCGATAGCGAGATTGTGTATGACGACGAATACGATGATGTCTTATGTGTTGGTATGGCTAGTATGCGGCTATTCTGGGTGCGTGTGAAGAGATTATGGTTCGATGATATGTAACTGAAGCGAAGGCAAGGTAGATAGATAATACAGAGGTGTGAAGGATTGGGAAAAAGAGAGCTAAGGCCTAGTTTTCATTAGTAGAGTTAGCAGGAGTGTAACTTGGGCAAGTACTAACTATCCTTTTACAGTATCTCTACCAATGTAAACGTAATTGGTAGAGTAGAGTACTTGATCATTGTAGAGTAGAGTAGGATTGCAGAGTGGGATAGTAACTCTACCAGTCGCCTTACCCCACCACTGATTTCTACTCTACTCTGCTCTACTTTACCGGCACTATACTAACGAAAACAGGTTTGGCATAGTCGAGTGTACTGTTTATGAAGATGTTACATGTTAGGGCTTTGTTCTTAGTTTTGTTTCGATATGGTGCTTAAGGAGGAGCTGAACTGAATTTTGATAATTTCTAAACTATAAAACTGTGTTTTTTTTTTTGCATACTAGTTCTGAGCATTACTTGGTACATACATTGCAGATTTTCAAAGCTTTAGTGTAAGTAGGCTACAATTGGCATTATTAATTAATTATATTAATTTTATATTAATATTTTTATATCAATATAATTCCTGTCTTTTGCCATATTTTCACAAATTTTTCAATAAATTTTATTCTCAAGCTATCTTATGGCATGGGATATATAATTGCCTTTAGTTAGCTGAGGCTTTAATTATGTTTTTAATTGAAAATTATTCAATTTATTCATTTCAAAATTAAAAAGAAAGCATGCATTATAGGGAATTAAATATTTTAGACCCAATCATACTTTACAATTGCATAATATTGAATGTTAATTATCAAATAATGGAATTTACTGAAACAGCGGAAAAAATCAGAACAATGTGTCAATAAATGTGGGAGTAGATAAATTTTGAAAAAGTGAATGCGTAGAAAACATTTAAATCCAGAAAATAGACACCGAAATTTAAATGCATTCTACATATATCCTGAAACTCTGCTATCAGTTGGACACATATATGTAGTAACTGAAACGGACTCTTTGTCTCAGTGTGCGAACAAGTATTGGAAAATTAAGGGAAACCACAGTAATTCTGAAATAAAAAGAGGAGAAGCCTTGCAGAGGGAGTAGACGTGACTCATCGTGGCATTTAAATAGGTAGCAATTTTGTAGATATAAACAAATAGAACTGAACCTAAACAATAACAGCGATAGCAGACGACTGGTGGGGAAGCTACTAGCAGACATTGGGAATTCATTGGCGACTCGTGATTTTTTTTATACGTAAGATATGAGATTGATGACTGATGACCAAGACAGAAACTGATAATAATAATAATAATAATAATAATAATAATAATAATAATAATAATAATAATAATAATAGAGCATTCAAATTCAATAAAATAGGGCTATGTTAGTTTTTGACTCACCATTCTTGAACTGGCAATTTATTTGTAACGAAGTTCGATTCTCCTCCCCTTTTTACTTGCGAACATGGCTCCTAAGCCATTGTACTGCCCGATATTTACCGATGCTCCGTCGTACGTTTGCGCAATTAATTTCTTGCTATAGTTAAATTCTTCTAAATGATCAAATGCAACTTCAGATTTTCTTTCGGCTGTCATGTCATCTGAAAATTCTGTTAATTCTTGTATTTATTATAGCCTATTTTATTTACTTTTATGTAATTTATTTTAGTCCTTTTATATTTAATAATAATAATAATAATAATAATACTTTGTTTATTTATGCTGGGAGAGTTAAGGCCATAGGACCTTCTCTTACACTCTATCTGGTCACAAAGTAAACAAGCAGTGAAAATTTTACATCATTATATCATTTAAAATTATTTATTATTTCGTTTATTCCATTCTTTTAAAATAACCACTGAATTGCATTTAAGAAGGCTATAAGGATACTTGAAAATTCTTACTGTAATCTTTGACAGGGTCTTCATCACCCAGAAAGAAGGGTCGTATTATTAGGATTCACGGTCATATCCTCATACGCGGTTAAAGTCAAGCCATACTCCGCCCTCAGCATCCTCCCCTGCCCACTTAATTCACTGCTAGAAAAAACCGTTTGCTGTAAGATATTTGGATGGTTCCTCAGAAATTATTTCTGAGCTGTGCAGTGGCGACAACTCACGACAGAACGTGGAAGCTTAAATAAAATTAGTACGTCAGCTGCGTTGAAGATGAAAATATGTAATTAAAATGTTTTCTGTCCCCAGAGGCACGAAATTAAACTGTAGGATCATTCTCATATCCTTCATGGAGGAATCGCCACTGTGTGAGTTATACCACTACACCGGTAGTGGTGCGGCGATTCCAGGTTCTACTGGAAAATCTTTGAAATAAAATTATGTCACTTCACAAGTTAATAGCTAACACCTTATGGATGAGAACCTAGCTGTAACAAAAAATGAATACAGTAAAACCTCGTTAATCCGGACTAATTGGGGGATAAGTTGACCGGTTTAAGTAAAATAACCTAAAAGAACAGTAGAAAGTGCATTAAAACTCCGTTTATAGCAATAAAACACGTTTATTATAGTTTAAGTGCATAGGCCTCAATACACGTTATAGCACAGTAAAATATAAATAAAATATAAATATAAAATATATACATCTGTACCAAAAATCGGAGGATTCTTGATGTAACTGCACATTAATTTGGTTCAGTACGTGACACTACTGTATTTGATACCTGGCTTCAGTGTGCGAAGTTGGAAAACAATGAATATCCAATTATTGTTTATATAGTATTAAAAATCCCAGTAGAGAGATTATTTGAAGTTTGGAAGAGGAGATGTCCTGTCCTGGCACTAGAAATGAGGGCGAAAATTCCTCAATATTGGCGACCATTGTAGCGACAGCAGTTCTGCACAACATAGCCAGTGAGGTGGCAGATGTGCCTGTGGAGCCGGTCGTTACATGGAAATGCAGAAAGAACAGCATTAATGAACACAGTGTTCTGCAGGCAGTAATTATATTTTTCATACCTTTATTTATTTATGTACTTTTTTACATTACAGTATTAATTATAACCTAATTATGTATGAGAAAAGTTGTAAAAATCACTGCAAGAAATACCGGTACTGAAATAATAATACTGAATACTGTGTATGTAATTATTGATTCAAAATAGTCAAGTAATAATTTATTTAACTAGCTAGCTAGTGAGTAAAAATTAAAATTATAAAACAAAAATGTTTCTAGCCACTACCGTAAGAGGCAGGCTCGTGTACGGTGTGGTCTTAGTCAGTAATGTAACATTAAATTTACAAGGACAGTTTACTAAATAAGTAACTTAATTCAGGCCATTAAATAACACACAAGAGCAAAAAAAAAAAAAAAAGAAAAAGAAGAAGAAGAAGAAAGAGAGAAACAGAAAAAAAGCATTTAATATAAGTTGACAATCGGACAGAAGCCAGTGATATTCAATAAAAACATGGATATAGTCGACAGAAGTAAAAGGTAAAAAAAATACACACATTTTTTTAATATTATATATCATGAATAATTTTATAATTCTCTTTTTTAAAAGCTTCAGTTTTTAAATAATTCAAATTTAGAAAATGGTTTGTAATTTAATTATAAGTATTGAGCCGAAACTATCACCATGTTCAAGAGCTGCACTTGTATGACATTTAGGCTCAGTTAATGGGAAAGTAGACTTTTGTCTTCGAGTACGATATTCATGTCGATTAGATTTAAGTTGTATTTGATTTCTGTGGTAGTAAGTTAGTAAACTATATTTATAAGCCTCTTCATTAGTTAATACTTCAAAATCTGTATAAATTAAATTTTTTGGGTAATCCATATTTTTGTTAGACAAATTTTTATTAATTTTCTGTGTAATAAAATATTATTCTCAATGCCTCCTTAGTGATAAAATTTCGAAGGATTATGATTTAATAAATTGTCTTTCTTATACTTGTACACATAAAATCAAATTGTTTATCCCAACGTAAATGTTTACCTATAATAATTCCTAAATATTTGACTTGTGTGGAAGGTGTTAGATTTGGCCAATTACAATCATTATTTGTTAATTCATTACAAGTAATATTATGTATTACTAAGTGATAATTATTCATAGGTGGAGGTAAACCTTCAGTTGTTAAAGAAAATTGAACATAAGTAATCTTATTAGTATTTAAGGACAGGAGATTGAAGTCAAGCCAATTTTTCACCACGTTAATTCCATTGCTAGCATTTAAATAAGTGTCATCCCAATTTTCCCCATTAAATGTTAGTACAGTATTATCTGCAAAAGAAAATATATTACGACCTTATTTCTTTAGAACTATTTTCAACAAATTATTAATAAGTATTAATTCGTATATATAATAAATAAGATTGGTTCTAATACTGTAACTTGTGAAATTCCAATATCGATCAATTTATAATTGTCAGTTATAACTTTTTGATATCTATTTTCTAAATATGAACGAAAAGGATTGAGTACAACTCCTCTAATACCAGTAGTGCGTGACCGATCCTATTGGCTCCAAGGACAAGGAAACGGTATCTGGGGGAACAGGGGGGAATAGGGTAGGGTGGGGTTAGTTGAATAAAGGGGCTAGTAGGATCAATTTAAGCATTTGGCATACTGCGCACAAACTGTTGCACATACAGGCACCCATTACCATTGAGAACTTGTACAGATCAGTTGGCCGTGTTGTTCAAGCGTTTTTAAGTCATTACATACATTTTTCAAGCTTCAGGAGAACTTCAAAGACGTATAGGTAAGCGCCATTTGCTTTGTTTTTAATGCCATACAATCTTTAAACGTTAGTAAATAAGGCTTAGTGTTAAAATTATGTAGTTATTCCTCTAACCTATCTGTTGTCAAGTAACATACTACTACATTCGTTCTTTTACGGTACAACTAGCGCATTCTGTTACGAAACGTAGGAACTACGTGAGTTATACGTAAATCCAAAGGATGGGGTGAGTTGATTCATTTTTACTGGGGCTATCTGAATCATATGAAAAATATGATAAAGAAAAATGTAAACAGACAAAAGCAAGCTAATTCTCATCTGACATCCTCTGGAAATATTGAGAAAACCAGAGCGAAGAGAAAGTTACAATTAGAGAAGAGCACACCTGTTAAGGAATCAAGAAACTAATCCACAAAAGGCAAGAAGATATTTTGCAAAAAAAAAAAAAAAAAAAAAAAAAAAAAAAAAAAAAAAAAAAAAAAAAAGTAAAAGCCAGCAGTTCAGATGAAGAATCATCACAAGAAACGACTGAAGATGACAATGAACTATGTGGTTTTTGTGGGGTCAATTATTTTGATAAGAATTTGTTCACAAAAGGTGACTGGATAAGATGCCAGTCATGCAAAACCTGATGCCATGAAATGTGCGTAGGAGCAGACGGAAGAAAACAATTTACTTGTGGAAAATGTGTTTAGTTCGCCTATATTATAAGTAGTTTCATGTTCTGAGTTTATAATATTTTATATTATTATGATTTTATTAGTTTATAACATTGTGGGTTTGCATTTCAGTACAATGTTGCAACAAAACATGTAATCCAAATAGCCCCACTAGTGATCCAAATTACCCCACCTTTTATGAAAAATCGATGTTTTGACATGTTCTATAATAGCTTGTTTATCTTGGAATATACTCGCGTATGAAAACTAAATTTGCTATTTCTTAATAGAAAACACCTCACTGCAATGTAAAATGATGTTCCAATTTTGAAAATGGGAATTCTATAGCTGTGAATTGAGACTGAAGTAAAATTGATTCAAGTAGCCCCACCCTACCCTATAAGGTACACATATTAACTGACTAGTACAAAGGATGCAGGATTTAAAGCCACTCAGATGAAGCTTACAGCAAATACAATAGGCCAGTAATATTAATTTCATAATCTCATTACCTCTATCGTAATTGATTCATAATTTTCATCAGTCACTACGTACCGTCCCTGGATTTTACATTTCAATGCAGAGAAAATCTCTGATATCCAACTGGTATAATTCACTTTATTGTATAGCACTGGGTCAGTCACTAACAACTATTACTATATGTGTAATAAGCAAACAATTAGTTGTCACACAATTAGAACGGAGAAGTTCATTTGTCTCTTCGACACAGTTATAGTTATATACTAGCTAAGTATATAAGTAAGTAAATAAGGAAATAAGTAAGTAAATAAGTAAATTAGTAAGTTATTAAATAAGTAAATAAATAAATAGCCTAACTAATAAGTAAATAAATAAATAAATAAATAAATAAATAAATAAGTAAATAAATAAATAAAGTTAAACGCTACTGAGAAAGTCACGTCCGTACAGAATACTAACGTCGGCACATTCGGCGGAATAGAAAATTTCGTGTCTCTCCCAGCAAGAAGAAGTGTAAGTTCAAATCACAATCATTTATCCTTGATATTAGATCTAATTACATAGGCTGTATACAATAATTGAGGACTCAATACGGTAAACGATTAAAGTGTCTCAAACAAAAAAAAAAGCGTGGGAATCTTGCCAAACAGTATTTTTCCATATTTCTGGCACTTTCATCGTTCACCATTTCCACATATTTTATTAAGAAACATATTTTATTGCACTGAAATAATAGCCTATAGGCCTAACTTATAGGCGTTCTGTATATTGGTAGGATTAGGCTAATGTATAGTCTAATTGTTATGAAAAAATAATGAGCATTAGGGATAAATGAATTAGGACCTAGTCTACATCCTCAGATTTCTTCCACAAATTTTTGTTATTTTACTTTTTGAAAAGTTTATTTTAAATTATTAGGCCTACAATTTTGTATTTTGTATTAGACATAAAAATTTTGTATTAGGCTACTGTAAAAAAATAACAGAAACCCCTTAAAACCAAACACGACAAAATTTGGATAAAGGATGTAAGAAAATCTCGATTTTTTTTAAATTTAAACTCTGAAAATTTAAATAGAGAATTTAGTAATGATCGGGAAATCACAGTTAAGGTTTCAGCTCTAAGCATTTCAAACGTTCAATTGCTTCCCCTGAAAAATGTATTCCAAATGATATCAATCATTCTTGCAGTGGACTCTTCAAGTTCAATGACACCTTCATAGAGTGCAACATCTGACTGTACTTTTAGTTTTCGTTTCATCCGAATTCGCGCATTATAGTGGCAGATATTGTTACTAATAGAAAGAAGTGTTGAATAGTTCCTGTTGACGTGGTGGTTGTGTAGACGTGTGTATACAAAGACGGAAAGAAAATGTTGTTCATTACCTACGTTTGTTTGTGCATTAAATATCAAAAGCTGAGATTCCATATTATAAGGTAAGCCATTTATATAATTAATATTTTCTGTTAATAACTCATCAGGCCTTAGCTCGTTTTATGTTCTTCTTAGCAAAAAATGTCTTCTCCAGGGTAGTGTGAATTAACCATTTTCCTTTATAGTGATACATTGCTGCTGTCTTTGAACAAGAATATATACTCGATGGTAAAATCTAAGAATAGGGACGTATGAGGGATTTTTACAGTCTTCAATGCAGCACTGTGTGTGTGTGGTGTGTTGCAGATATGCCAATGGAACGAGGACATTATTCTGAAAATATTCCAAAGTTTATTTGCGGGCTGCGGTTGGGAGTGTTTTGAAAGATAGATGGTCGTCTTATGAGGCTTCTAAGAAGTACAATGTGCCCTTTAACAACGTAAAGAGGTTTCAGTATGCATCCTCAGAACCCGATGACGTTGTCATTCCCAAGAAAGGACGGCCCCTAGCTCTAACCGTTGAGGAAGAGCAAAAACTGGTGATATATGTAATCAAAATGCAAGAACTTGGGTTTGGGCTATCGGCAAAAGAAATTACAAGATAACCCTTCACTTAATTAATAAGAGTGGTCGGAAAAATCCATTCAATTCTTTTTTGTTTTGCTTGCATTTTGTGCTTACGATGTTTAGTGACTTCTTGTCCCAGTAAATTAAGTCTTATAAACCTTGTACCACTGTTTTATTTTGAAATATTTACTTTTTAATCCTATTCCTAATTACCCCTGTACTATTGCCAATTTATCCTGATGAAGTATCAAATCTGGAAACATGTAAATTGTTATTTATTAGTGTGTTCTCTCTAAAGTAATTTAGATTTGTAGAATTTTCTTTCAGAGGTTTATTGGGATTTAATGTTTAAACACATTCCATAATAGAGGAACATTTAATTTCAGAATATGTAACTACAAACTGTGTCAAAATACAAAATATTGCCAAATTAGACGAGTCTCCCCTAAGAAAAACTGGAAGTTTTAAAAATCAATCACACAATAAAATAAGAACAAGCCGGCCGCCCCTTTCAACTACAAATGGCATCACGCCTAGCAGAGGCACTTCCAGCGTTCCCCAGTGTCACTCGACTGAGATAGGCCTATTCATCATTAGGGAAATCTTACGACAAAAATTAAGACTAAACCGGATGCATCTGGCACATTCCACGTTTATGAGGTTACAAAGCACGACACATAGGTAAGCCTACTATCGTTTGACGCAAAGAAACAGAAATTGACATTGTGACACTCATCGTTTACCATATTCAGTCCTCAATTACTCGACGATGAAGCCTATCTCGTTTATATGTGGAAATACATAGGCCAGTGATGTCAAAGCAAGCGCATTTTTCTGACCTTGACCCGTGCGCGGGCAGCAAGCGCTGAGTATGGAAAGAGGAAGGGTTGTGTCTATGAAGAGGCAACCTGTTGGATTAAGAAAACAGTGGTGCACAAACTTCAAACGGAACGTGAAATTTTATGTCGTTATTTTTATATGGCTTCTTTCTGTTTTATATTATCTAATAGGCCTATTGTCTGTAAAACAAAAGTACTAACACTGATTTCTTAATATTGCACTTGTGTTTTAAATCTTAATAACATAATAGAGAGTTAAGAAGGAATATTCACTTAAATTCCATAGTAGTATAATATTATACTGTATTAAGTGGATGAAACACATCATTCATAAAGAAAGTGATATTCCAAAGAAAGAGATTGAGTATGACCTGATAAGTTCGAATTTATATTGATAGTATTTTTAGCCTTAAAAAGTAATCAATAAACTAATCAAAACAATATTACAATACAAAGCAAAGTTACCTAGGTACTGTATCTGTTTTAAGTGTAACTAATGTTAAATAACAAAACTCTTATCGCATTATACTTTTAAGGTGATATTTGTGAGCAACTTCCTATCATTAAATTATTTTCTCGAAATCTGCTGAAGCTATAGAGCTGATATTTTTACAACGCATGTGCACGTATCTTTTGCTTATGATGTAACAGTAGTTGCTTTGTTAATTCATTTCCTTACAAACAATTTCCATGCGAATATTTTCAAAATTTTCAATACACTATCTTCAGTAATACGTATATACGGCATATTAGATTTACGAAAACATTCTGTAAGGCTACTAAATAAATAGGCCTATTCCTGACAATTTCACTTTTCTATACGAAAAGTTGAGAAAATATTCCTTTTGAATAATAAAATAAAAGTTGTGAAAAATGAGCATTAAAATTAAAACTTACATTCTTATAATGCACTTATAAAATAGTAGGGGTGGGACAAGGATATCAATAGGAAGTAAAGTGAAGTGAAGTGAGGGGAGGATATAAGTGTGGGGGTCAGTAGTGGGGAAGTGGGGAAATATAGATGGATAGGCCGGTGAAGGAGAGTTGACAAGATACATTTAAAGAGAACATAAGTGAAAGAGACGGAAGTAAGTTATGACTTGCATAAATTTGCTATGTAATAAAGTGGATGGCACTGTATACAAATATGTGAAGCGCCATCTCACCGGAAGAAAGTGCTTAATGACAAATATATATCATATCATATCATATATCATATCTTATCATAATGCACTTATACTTCTCAGGCAAATCTAAAAATTAACATGAATACAGTTTTAATAAGTTCTCTTCCCTTTATCTATTGAATCAGTGCTGGCCATTCCTGAATATAGCTCGACCAAGCTGCATATATACGAGGGGGATCCAGGAAATAACGACCATTTTGTTGTAATAATTAAAAAAAAATATATTTATTTGAAAAAACAAAGTCTGTTACATAACTGAAGCTACCTTTACTTCTCTACATAATCACCATCTACATTTAAACATTTGTCGTATCTGTTCACTAGCTTTAGAATTCCCATGTTATACTCCTCTGCCGCCAGTTCATTAAGCCAGGTGTTCACTGTCTTCTTCAACTCTTCATCACTTCCAAAACGCGTACCACCTAGAAAGTCTTTCAGCTTAGTGAAAAGGTGAAAATCGCTAGGAGCAAGGTCTGGACTATAGGGCGGATGATCAAAGATTTCCCAACCGAATTGATCCAGTAATTCTCGAGTTGAAGCAGCAGTGTGCGGGCGGGCACAGATTTTGTGGTAGCCAAGATGTTGCGATAGAATTTCACTAAGCAAAGAACGAGAAATGTCAGGAAAGGCAATATGCAATTCGTCGAGTGATGTGCGCCTGTCTTGCAAGATTCTGTCGTTCACTTTGGTCTTCAGGTCTTCTGTGATGAATGATGGGCGTCCGGGTCGAGTTTCATCGTGGACATTTGTTCGACCATTGTTGAACATTTCGCATCATTTTCTCACATTTCTTTCATTCATTACAGTATCACCATACACTTCTTTCAATTGCCGGTAAATTTCTGCAGGTTTCAAATGTCAGGCATTCAAAAATCGAATCACACTCCTCACCTCACAGTCGGCGGGATTATCAATCACGTCGTTCATTTTGAAGGAACACAAAATGCACAATGGCGGCTTGTTGCAACCAGTACTCACAACATTATGAGAACACATGTTAAGGAAGCCAGTTGATCTTCAAACAAGGGAGGGGAGTCAGCTGCGCGGCGGGTATGCGCGAACGGTCGTTATTTCCATGATCCCCCTCGTACCACCTTTTTCGTCTGTCTCTTTCCTTTCCGCTGTAAAGCGCTCAGGCTCTCCTGGGCTTTAAAGCGCGCGCTTGCTCCTGTGGGCTTAATTGACATGCCTGACATAGGCTATTAGTATTATTGTCTTTAATCCCTGATCACAGACGTGTGTTTTTTTAGAAACTTAATTAAACATGTTTCATTACAGTTTGTAATACTACATGTCCTGGTTTACATCTGTATTGCCTGGGTTGCATATTAAGTTGAATTCCAGTTGTGTTAAGTTGATGATTGATAAGCTGCCATAGGCCTATACCTGATTATTGACTAATTACAATATAAGCTTCTATATTGCCGCTATTTGTAAGGAATCCCTGAGTTTAGTAATGTTGTGTTTTGTACAATTTGGCTTTTACTTCTTAAAAAAATCCTATTCTGTCTTACCTAAATCTACGTTTATGTATTTACAATATGTACAGATATATGCTGATTACTACTCTGTGTTCTATTCTACTTTAATTTTTTTGTAAAGTCAATTGAATTCACAAATTTTCAAAAGTCTTTTAAGAATCTTTTTGTTTGGTCTCTTCTATCTGGTGGTCAAATTCCTCTCTTGGTTATTATGTTTCTCCGCAGTGTTTGCCTTTCCATGTATTTGGAGCATTCGAACAGAAGATGGTAAACGGTTTGATCTCTACCTTCACAGGGCACGTTGCATCTGGTGATATGTGGAATCTATAGAAGTAGGCCCTCATTTTTCCGTGTCCTGTGAACATGGTCGTGAGTCCCGATGTAATTGGGATTTTCGTAATTAGTCCCTCTGCGATGCTTGGAAAGTATTCCTTTGTTTCGGCTCCGTTGTTTGTAGCTCGTTCCCAACTCCTCATGCTCTCTTCTCGTAGTATCTTCAGTACTTCGGTCTTTGTGTGTGTGCGTGCGTGCCTCTGTGTGTGTGCGTGCGCGTGATCAAGGCTTTAACGTGGAAAAATTATCTTTCTTGATTTTTACCCTACAAAGACTTTTAGGATTTTCTCTAAGTTTAACAAGCTCCAGATAATTTTCATATCCAATGGACAGAATAAAATCATGAAACTGTTGAAACCTTCTTGCTGCATTTATTGATCTCAAATAATTTTATTCCAGTACTCGTAACGTTTGATTTTCCTCATTACTTTTTTAATATGCCAATAAAAATCTGTGTTTTTATTATTAAGAACATTTATTTTCTGAAATGTTGAGAGCGTGCAGTTCAGTATGTGCTGTAAGTTCATGGTTGAAGTACAGCATAAGCCCCAATTCCGAAGAGATACGCTGACAAAGACTTATGTCCAGTTATTAGTCTGAAGATATCCGTTGCTCTTCATGGAGAATTACGAAACACAGTTTGATTTTTTTTTAAATTTCGCACCACGAGTTATATTTACTAACTTTATTGTTAAGCGTATTCAGGGGGCAGGCATACCGATGCTCAGTTTGGTCAGCTACTGCGCATTGCGTCATGTGGAACACACTTCACTGCAAGTGAGACCGCTTGCCGCTTAATCGCCACAACACGAGTTATTGTTTCGGGATCAAGTAATAAAAGACATCTGATGATGCCATTGTTCTGTTTGGTTCTGCAGCGTAGGGAATGCTATTGAGAGAGATGTCGGTCAAAATAAATAAATACATTCTCAAAACAGTTAAAGAATATGAAACTGTTTAATAAGGAAGAAATAGTATTGCACTAAACTTTAAATATTAAACATCAAGTTAATATATATATATATATATATATATATATATATATATATATATATATATATATATATATATATAATGAACATTGCCTACGATTATTTCAACTATACATTCTTTTGTATTTTCAGTTTACAAAATTCAACATACTATACTAAATTTAGAAAATTGCTCCATAATTGAAGACCTCCCCGGAAGAACGATTAACATCAAATCTTTAAAATATGTGGTTTAGGTGGGAAGAGTAATTTTGAAGATTTCATATTTATAACAATTAATTATTGCATTCAATAACTGAATAAACTTGTATGCTTGATTAGTCGAATTGTTTTGCTAGTAATTATAATAAAATATGCCCCTGATAGTAGGCTTATGTTTCTTTCTTCTGAAAAATTATAGTTTTGTTGGTTACATCCCGGCAGGTCTTCAACTGTACATTTACGTGACAATTTTCCTCATCTTATTTCTCTGTCTTCTTTTCTCTTCATTCAGATTTTGTGCTACCCTATTAAGATGCCGCACTCGTATGTATATCCTTCTTGTAACAAAACATCTGACAGCTTCGCGCGGTATTTTTTCATCTACTGCTTCCATTATTTTGTCTGTCACGATATTAAAAATATTTTGTGACTTACAATAATAAGTGCCATGAATGTCTTTGAAAATGTTCTCACCTACTATCATAGCATTCACAAAATTGTGAGGCTTTCGTTAAATTCCCTCTGGAAAGGGAATCAATCCAAGTGTTCCCTTTAGTGGGATTAATTTCGCAAAGTTCGGGATGCTTTCCTCTCAATCGATGGGCAACATAACCTGCGAGATAATTCAGGCCTTCCCGACTTGCTATGTCGCCGTTAAAAATCCGTGAATCACAGAGTTCGGGAATATCCGCTACATCGGAAGTAGCTTCATCTATTGCAGCTGATCCCAAGCTAATGGTAAGTCTGAACTCTTTCTCAAGCAATACATTTTCATTTGCCCCTTCCTGGTGTGAAGAACGTCCTTGTATATCTGTAACTAAACAGGTTTCCTCAACTCTTTCGTCTACATTACGTTTTGTGGAGAAAACCGCTGCCGAATGTTTGCCCATCACATAATTTCTCATTCGATATTTAAATTCTACAGGTGTTGGATGGGTGTTTTGATGTCCCATGCCTCTTATATAAGAAAAAAGCACTCTAGTACATCTTGATTTAATTTGACAGTAGTTATGTAGCGGACTGAATATTTTTGGCTTAGATATTCACACAAGTCTTTTAGGGATTTGACACTCATAAGAATACCCTGCTGAAACGGTAATTTCATTCTAAGTCCCCTGGCTCTTATCGTTTCTATTATGTCGCTCATTTTATTTAAGATACTGTCTTGCTCATATTTGTGCACACCGTATGCACTTAAAAGTACAGTCGAATTAAAAACATCGAACCAATCGTTAACAGATTTAATAAAATTTGCCGTGGGAATGGCGTCACCAGTAATGAGATTATTTTCCTGTGCATAAATTAGAGCCTTTGAAACAGTATTAGAAAATAGTTGTGCTGCTGTTTTTACCTTTTGCCTTTCAGACCCTACTACATCTAAATATTTTTGTGAAAGCTTGGACAGTAGTGTAAGTTCAGATGTTGATTTATCAATCAGTTGTTGCACAAAACTTTTGTCTATAATGTCACCATTGGAAGTAATGAAGCCTTTGTCTAAGAAATGGTTTCTTACTAATTTCAGGAGATGTGGAATATCGGCGAATACAAACACTTTTGTGGTGTTGTCATACGGGTTGAGAAAGTGCGTGTTTTCAGAATTTACGCCCGTTTTTTCCACAGTGCTCCATTCGTCCCACCCATGTCACAACAGCTACCGTATGAAACCCACTTTCTTCAAGCCTTATGATAACATCACAAAGAATGTTTTCAGTCATCGGCTGATCAAAACTATAATAAATCGGCTGCTTTCAATTACCAAATAAGCCACGAGCCATGATAACCAGTGCATATTTATGAGGACCTACTATCTGACCTAGTTTTCTATCTACACAAATTGTATTATTTATTTTCATGTCATCAAACGAAATAACTGTTGTTTTTTTAAACTTGTCTAGATCTTTACCTTTTGCTTTCATTAAGGAAATAACATCATTCAAAATTCCATTATCACAATTAAAATTTTGGGCCCATTTCCTTAAAGTGATTATGTCCGGTAACGGATATTTAAGTTGATTGCGTAAATATCGGTATGCCTTTGCACTAACACATTTCAATGAAATTGCGGAAGCGATGTCTTCTGCTGACCAATGAACTTTTCTTTTCCTCCCCAAGACGCAACTGATTTGGCCCGGAGTAAAAAAATTTGAGAGTACTTCTTTTATCTCGTTTTGATTCGAATTGGCTGCTTCTAGTTGCTCCCTTAATGAACATTTTTCTTTTTCAACCATTTCAGACTTGATTAAAACTTCCGTTAATTTAGCTTCAAGCTGCTGGACTCGCTCCTGCAATTGTTTAACTGTTTCCTGAGAAAATGGTTGAGGTTCATTTGATGAGACAGATTCATAATTTGTGTCACTTAGCTGTGCATTTGAGGATGGTCTGAAATAAAAGAAAAGCAGCCTATATAATTTGGAAGTGTGTTAAAAACTATGCAGGCCTAATTACCAATTAAAAGTAAACTTAATTTTTCATTACACTGTTTTAACAATTTGAATGTATTACTTATCACTGCATTGAAAATAAACTGTAGCTTGTGACAAAATGAAGAAAAAATAGAAGGGAAAGTGAATGTTTTGTTGCTTGAGCTAAATATGACAAAATACTATACAGTATAAAGTTTTTAAAAAACAAAAATATTTGTGTGTACTTTCTGCTTACAATTAACTTTTAAATTAAATGTATGTTTATTAGGATATCTTACTCTGCTTGGTTGGCTTGTTGAAACAGTTCCCGCACGAGATTTTTTTTACTTCTTTTGTTTACCCTATCTTCCCTTTCAGTGTTTTTGATGACTGAAGTTGTCGGAAGATTCAAAGTAGGAAGTGCATCTTTCTTTAATTTTCTCACTTTAATGGGGGAGTACTTTAGAAGTTTTTCTTGTAGTATGAATCCTCATCAAAATGAATGGAACATATTCGAGCTGTAACAGAATTAATTCTTAAGTTCGCAATGCAATGGAAACCGTACAATTGAATCAATATCCTAAATATTTTGTTTCAATTACCTGTTTTGACGTTAATTTTATCTGCTCTCTTGCACAAAAATGTCCACATTTTGGCAGTCTTCGTTTCTAGGGAAACGAAAAAACTTAACACCTTCTTTCCCCGCAGTATTCCTCCTTCCATTGTTACAACCAAACACTGAACAATGCGACATAACAGTTCAAAGTTAACTGCTTGGCACAAACAAAATCAGCCACTCGCATCTGCCCTCGTAGGAATAGCACTGCCGAATGCTTTGTTCCCTCGGCAGCCACATCAGCCACATGTGTTCCAAATGACGTCATGCGCTTAGGAGGAAATGCGCACACCTTTACCATCTCTTCTTAGTACCATGTGTCAGCCTGTTATGGGCCATCTTCAGAACTCTGAAACTAGTTAACCAGGTACTGTAATATTTAACACGTGAAAGATATATAATACATATTCCTAAAGTTTTCCATTGTAGATGGTAAATCAGATAATCATCTCACAGCAATGAAAATTAGTATATACATTCATTATTGTTGTAGAAGTTTATTGAAATATTAATTTTGTCGGTATTTATTTTATGTAATTTTTATGTTACTTTTTTATAGTTGTAACACTTTCGCATTAAAATATCCAGACAAAACTTCTCAGATATAACTGTATTACATAATATTTTATTATTTGCAACAGGTTTTTCCTTATATGACTATGTAATAAGCTCAGATAATACAATGGAAAAATATGCCAAATATAGATTTAGAAACAAAATGAGAGTGGTTGGTATCAGGATTATTACAACAATAAAAATAAATAAATTACACCAACCAGGATGACTAAAACAACAATAATAATAAATAAATTGCATCTTGCAGTCAGAAAAAGCATATGTTTATTTGTTAGTCAAATGTAACACTATTTTCTAAGATGTCTGGTGTATCTAGTTCATTGACTTTGTACATATTGACTTTTCTCTTGACCAATTTCAGTACTGGTACCTATTGCGTTAGCAGTATAATAGGTCCTCCTTTAAGAACTCTTCCCACCCCCACGTTCAATAGTAGAATGCACAGAGTCAATCTCATTCTGGGTATGCCCTGATTAAAAATTTCTGTGCTATGACCAGGGAAAGGAAGTTCATGCCCTGAAAACATGAAGAATATGTATGCATTTATGCCGTAAAAATAGATAAATATGCAACAAAATATGCATTATCAGTCTGAGATTATTTTAACAGAATAATAAGGTACCGGTACAGGTAACTTACGTTTAGTCTATGGATTTTGAAGTGATTGCCTCATTGCTGAATGCTCCATTTATGCTGTTACAGTTCACAACCAAGCAGTGACGTATGTTTTCTGTTGTCATTCTTCGCCTGTTGTCTCTCAGCATAGCTTTGTAGCGTGAAAAACTTCGTTCTACGTCACAAGAAGTAAGAGGGGTTTGCACAAAAGCTGGGAGCTGTTTTATAGAAAATTTTCTTGATTTTTGGGGTGTTTTTCCTTCAAGAATATCTTGAATTACTTTAAGTTGATAATAACCAGGGTTTTTGAAAATAATATTTGCTGTTTTCTCGTTCAGTTTATCTCCTACATTTCCTGGAACTGATGTTAAACTGGATATTGTTCTATCGAAATCTGCTAAAGACTGCAGTAAAGGAATACCAATTGCTAACTTGAGAGGCTCTCTATGAGGGTGTCATCATTAAATTCAAAATTCATAAACGTAAATTAGTCGTGTTTACGAGGTTACACACATTTAAAAATGAGGGAAAGACTAATAAACATACATAATATGCAGTTTCCCTGCATAAATGTTAAAATATGATGCTTTTATAAATAAAGGCAAAATATGCACTTTTAAGTTACGCACAATAAGAGTAATATCATTGTATTCGGAAATTTGTGATTCATGTAGATAATCTTTCAGCATATTCACACAACAATAGAGAACAAATATGCAAATGCATGAAATTCCTTTCCCTAGTTATGACATTATATGACTCAGGTTAGTTACGCAGTACAAAAGTAATGAGGCAATGGATTTGTTCTTGTTTTGTCCAGCACAATCGTCTGAAAATAAAATTACCTGGTTTTTTACTGTGTTGGGCAAAGAAGTAAGAAATTTATAGAGACATGTGTCAATCTGATTTGAACCTCTTTTTGCCAAAAATAACAATGGCCCTGGCTGTTTGTGATGTCATTCATATATATATATATATATATATATATATATATATATAAATCCCCCCCCCCCGCTGTTATTTATACTCGCTTTAACATCTTTGGTGATATCGCGAGTTAATCTTCTGGGTGAAATCCGAAGGCCTGTGTACTATTGTTGAGACTGGTTCTATTGTTGTAAACTAGATGGCGACTGTATATGTATTACTGATTTGTTATGAATACGATTTAGATTATGAATGAGGCCGGTGATTTTCAAAGACATTGTGGCCCGAATTTCCTAGCATTTGGCTTGCGGTTGAGGGAAAATCCTGAAAAACCTCAACCAGGAAATTCAACCCGACCAGGAATCGAACCCGGACCCTCTGCGTAAGAGACCAGCATGCTGACCCTTACACCACAGAGGTGGTCATATTCATATATTGTGAGATTGTAACAGGACAGTTTTCTTTTATAATATAAAGATGAACATTCACCACAAGATGAAAGAAGTAGCCTACTTCCTGAAGATCAGAGTAGCACAAAACTTTGCTTGGAGCCTGTTTTGCTGATTCAATATCTTTAGTCTTTGTAGCTCTTGATGTTTCTTTCGTATATTGTAAATTCACAGGGCTAACGGCTTCGAAGCTGGGTACCTGGTTCAAATGAAGTGCACTGGTAGCAATTTAAAACTTGGGGGCATGAGATAGTTACTCTGCCTGCGATTAAAATTCACTTCAATTAATTCCCAGAGGTAAAAAAAAAAAAAACTTTATGTTTCTTTCTTTATATCTCTATTATAACTTTCTTGCAGGTTTAATTTCTCTGTTTCTGTACTATTCTTATTTGAAGTATATATATCTTGATTGATTGATCTTTCTTAGGGATATAAAATATGAAGGATTAAAGTGAATTAAATACTCATGTGTAAGAACATGCACGATGATTAATATTTCAATACTACTTCGATGGTGAAGACAAAATTAATAACAACATTGTTTTTAAACAATGCAGGCAGCATTATGCTACCATTATAAGTACTGCAAGGTGTGCAAAATCTAAACTCGAAGCATGGATATTTTCAGTACGAAAGTGTTACAAGTCAAAATTGAGACGGTTCCTCGTATAGGATAAGGAGATTTTCATTAGATTAGTATTTAGTGTTAATATTCTTATATGGATAGGATGCGCGGACGTGTAAGTTAGTTTCAAAATCTGAGACGGAAGTAACAGGTGGACAGGAAGGCCGAACCCAAGCTAGGGGGACAGGAAACATGTGTCCAGGCGTGGAGTTGACTGATGAGGGAATGTATGGACTTTGCCTGCGGGTGGTCAGTAAGATGACGCCAAGCCAGGTTCCAATAGAGATGATCTGGTATATGTCAGAGAATTGGCAGGACGCCGGAAGTAGGGGGATGTTCTAGTTAACGAACAATTTTTGAAGAACGCGTCTTAAGTGACGTAAGTGTAATCGTGGCCAATCAGGATTCTTAATAGAGACACGTGATATATAGATAGGAGGGCAAAAATTCTATGTTTGGTGGTTGAAAGTAGGGGATAGATTTGGCAGATAGACAGAAGGCAGATAGACAGTGTTCGGAGAGGTCGAACTCCACATATTCTCGGCAAACCTAACTCGGAAGTATAACAATTTACGGACTTAGAAATTTTTAGTGAGTGTAGTAAGAAGTCGTGTGTTGTATTATTATTATAAGTCTGAATTCTTTCCTCTCATCACGTTATCAACTGTCCGTTATATTACTGGTGTTTTATAGTACAAAATATATAATTACGTGAACTCAGAAATTAGTATACCAACTTGCGGGAAGTGAGAGCGAGATATTATACACTTGGACGCGCATTTCTGCTAATCTGAAACGAACACTTAATAATAATAATAAACGTTTTCATAGTTCTTACCTACAACTTCTGGTGTGCGCCTACATCATTTCAACCTACGAGCACGTCTCCCAAACCCCATGTCCCGACCGTTTTTGCAGTTGACCTGGGAATCTCATACCTCTACCGGAGTAATCTCGAGGAGGCTGGCGCCCAACTTAATCAGTGTATATAATTAATTATTGACATCGACGTGCCATCCTCGAGATATTTTCCATATACGACTGAGCTGGCAGCCGAGGGCGACGGCGACCCGCATCAAATTTGGCGTCCCAACGTCGGGCTCGAGATGGCAACAATGACCACGGCGGGGATCGACGCGAGAGCCGACAGCCGACGCAGGGTTAATGCGGCTGATGGCAACAATGATCGCAGCGGGGATCGACGCAAGAGCCGACAGCCAACGCAGTGTTCGTAGAGCAGCTTGCAGTATCATGCAGTGTCAACGACCGACAGCCACAACACCATGCAGACCCCAAACAGCTGAGAACAATGATGGACGGTGGGGGAGACGATCAACCAGGCGTAACCTAGAAGACGTCGATACGTAAGCATAAAGGGTTTCATTTCAATTGTTGTATCCATATATATGTACATGTGTGTAATTCATTTTGGTAGGGTTTATTTTGTTTTTGAGTTTAAGGGGAATTGTTGAAGATATATTATATATTACATGTTGCTAAGGAGCCAGACTAGAAGTAAAAAAAAAAATGGAGACTACAGCAGGGACGAGTACTAGCCAAGATAAAGAAAGTTCGCAAGGTTCGGACAATGTCATGTCGAATAGTGTGTTAGAGCGGATATTGGAACAGATGAATCAGATGAGGAACGAAATGATAGAAACTAGTAATAAATTGAAGAGTGATTTGAAGAGTGAGATGGGTAATTTGAAGAGTGGGATGGCTGAGAATAGTAGTAGGCTAGAGAGCCAGTTAATGGAAAGTTCTGACGTATATCAAGAGCAAATTGGTCAATTAAGAAATATAATGAACGAGAGATCTAATAGATTGGGAAATATGATAGAAGAGAGCTATAATAGATTGGGAAATGTACTAGCCGAGAACTATAATGAAGTGGAAAGTAAATTAATTGAGGATATTAGTGAATTGAATAATAAGGTAGCCGAGAGTAGTAATGAAGTGGAAAGTAAATTAATTGTAGATATTGGTGAATTGAATAATAAGATAGCCGAGAATAGTAATGAAGTGGAAAGTAAATTAATTGAGGATACTAGTGAATTGGATAATAAGATAGCCGAGAATAGTAATGAAGTGGAAAGTAAATTAATTGAGGATACTAGTGAATTGAATAATAAGGTAGCCGAGAATAGTAATGAAGTGGAAAGTAAATTAATTGAGAATATTAGTGAATTGAATAATAAGGTAGCCGAGAATAGTAATGGAGTGGAACGTAAATTAATTGTGGATTGTAGTGAATTGAATAGTAAGATAGCAGGGAATAATAATGAAGTGGAAAGTAAATTAATTGTGGATATTAGTGAATTGGATAATAAGATAGCCGAGAATAGTAATGAAGTGGAAAGTAAATTAATTGTGGATATTAGTGAATTGGATAATAAGGTAGCCGAGAATAGTAATGAAGTGGAAAGTAAATTAATTGTGGATACTAGTGAATTGGATAATAAGATAGCCGAGAATAGTAATGAAGTGGAAAGTAAATTAATTGTGGATACTAGTGAATTGGATAATAGGATAGCCGAGAATAGTAATGAAATGAGAAGTAAATTAGCTGTGGATATTGATGAATTGGGAGATAATCTAGATGAAAATTGTAATGTATTGGATAATAAATTAGAAGAGAATATTGATGAATTGAATAATATGGTAGCCGAGAATAGTAATGAAGTGGAAATTGAATTAGCTGTGAATATTAAGGAGTTGAAAGAGAAACTAGTTGAAAATAGTACTGAACAGAAAGATAAGTTAGCTAAGAATATCAATGAATTGAGTAATAAACTAGCTGAGAATTGTAATGAAGTGGAAATTAAACTAGCTGTGAATATTAATGAGTTGAAAGAGAAACTAGATGAAAATAGTACTGAACTGAAAGATAAGTTAGCTGAGAATATTAATGGAGTGAATAATAAGAAAGCAGGAAATAGTAATGAAGTGGAGAGTAAATTAGCTGAGGATATTAATGAGAATATTGGGGAATTGAATATTAAGGTAGCCGGAAATAATAATGAGGTGGAAAGTAAAATAAATATGGATATTAATGGATTGGACGATAATCTCGATGAGAATAGTAATGAATCGGAGTATAGGTTAACCGAGAATAGTATCAGTCTAGAGAGCCAGGTGTTAGAAAGTTATGGAGCATTCAAGGAGCAAGTAAATAGAGTAATCGAAAAGTTTGATGTTTTTGGGAGCGATACTGGACTTGTGAAAACCATCACAAACATGGGGCGGAGGGCAGAAGAAGCCTTCCCACCCCACAGAGGGTACAATAGCAATGACCATAATGACGGTTGGAGCAGGGATCGGCCACACAGTGCTGGCGGTCATGGTTTACAACCCTACAATAACGACACGCGGTATTTTGTGAACCGATTTTCTAACAATAGGAAGCGGTACTGCAACGATCAAAGAAGTGAATATAGGAAGGGCTATTGGAGGCCTCATTTTTCTGCAGGAGGAGAAAAAGTTAAGTGGAAGCATGCTGGTAGATTTAATGTGAGGAGTAGCGTGTCTCCACGTGTAAACTGTCAATTTAAGAATGGCACAGTGACATATGAGGAAGGCCGCAGACGATCCCATTCGGAGAATGACGATCCGATTCATGATAGACATCCAGGCGACGTACCAGGTTAATAGACGATAATTTGTGTAAAGTTGAAAATAATATGATTTTAATTATAGGAAAAATAAGAATGTGTTTGTTTTGTGCATGTAGTATTTGAGCGGTATAAGCAACTAGAACCAAGAACTAATGTCAGTGCTGAAAATTTTAACCTTGTGAAAATTTTGTTACTTTTGTTTTCTTTTTGCCACCTTCAGAATTAGTTGTTTTTTTTGTGTGTTTTCTTATAAGATCATACGATAAGTAGTATTCCCTGTGGCAGTAATTTAAAGATGATATTAATAAGAATTAATAATGATTAATAATAATGATAGAATATTTTTTAATTAACTTCATTTATGTTCATTCATTTGTAGAGGTTGAATGATTCGATTTGAATATGTATCCATTTTTTTTAGAATCAATATTAAGTGCCAGACCATCATTTTAGTTCGAGACATAAAGTTGTCCTCTATATTGAGGGGACGTTATTCGAGATGTGTATTCAAGGTTGCAGCTAGTGTATGAGATAGGATAAGTAGGGTCAATTAGTATTTCAGAAGTATTGTGTATCGTTTAGTATAATTTTGATTCTGGTTAATGGTTGTTATTTCGGTTTTATGGACGTAAATGTGTTGTCAAGGTTGCAGCTAATGTGTGAAGTATGATATAAAGAGTTAATTGGTATTTTAAAATGTATTATGTATTATTTAGCGTATATTTTTTTTTGTGGTTCATAATTCTTATTTCTATGTTATAAGTATAAGTATGTATCAAGGAACCGATCATGAATGTGAGTGAGAGAGCGCCATTGTATTCGGATGTGCCCTGAATGTTACGATTGGATGCTGTATATATGTCAGGTAGAAGTCAGTTAAACTGGCGTGTGAGATGTAAGCAGGCGTGAGGTGTGTATATAGATTCATACATGTGAATAGTTGTAAATATCTAATAATTGTAAGTGTAAATTTGTACATTGTTTATAAGCATAGCAAAAGGTGTATCCAAGTGTGACTAATTAGGGGACACCGGAGACTAGTAGCGAAGGTATTATTTTGGGGCGTCTCATAACAACAAATATTCCCTTGGGAATATTCTTTGTTATGAGAGGGCATTTGAGACGGTTCCTCGTATAGGATAAGGAGATTTTCATTAGATTAGTATTTAGTGTTAATATTCTTATATGGATAGGATGCGCGGACGTGTAAGTTAGTTTCAAAATCTGAGACGGAAGTAACAGGTGGACAGGAAGGCCGAACCCAAGCTAGGGGGACAGGAAACATGTGTCCAGGCGTGGAGTTGACTGATGAGGGAATGTATGGACTTTGCCTGCGGGTGGTCAGTAAGATGACGCCAAGCCAGGTTCCAATAGAGATGATCTGGTATATGTCAGAGAATTGGCAGGACGCCGGAAGTAGGGGGATGTTCTAGTTAACGAACAATTTTTGAAGAACGCGTCTTAAGTGACGTAAGTGTAATCGTGGCCAATCAGGATTCTTAATAGAGACACGTGATATATAGATAGGAGGGCAAAAATTCTATGTTTGGTGGTTGAAAGTAGGGGATAGATTTGGCAGATAGACAGAAGGCAGATAGACAGTGTTCGGAGAGGTCGAACTCCACATATTCTCGGCAAACCTAACTCGGAAGTATAACAATTTACGGACTTAGAAATTTTTAGTGAGTGTAGTAAGAAGTCGTGTGTTGTATTATTATTATAAGTCTGAATTCTTTCCTCTCATCACGTTATCAACTGTCCGTTATATTACTGGTGTTTTATAGTACAAAATATATAATTACGTGAACTCAGAAATTAGTATACCAACTTGCGGGAAGTGAGAGCGAGATATTATACACTTGGACGCGCATTTCTGCTAATCTGAAACGAACACTTAATAATAATAATAAACGTTTTCATAGTTCTTACCTACAACTTCTGGTGTGCGCCTACATCATTTCAACCTACGAGCACGTCTCCCAAACCCCATGTCCCGACCGTTTTTGCAGTTGACCTGGGAATCTCATACCTCTACCGGAGTAATCTCGAGGAGGCTGGCGCCCAACTTAATCAGTGTATATAATTAATTATTGACATCGACGTGCCATCCTCGAGATATTCTCCATATTTCGGAGCTGGCAGCCGAGGGCGACGACGACGGTTACAAAATGGAACATTGCTTTTAGCAACAGTTGAGAATGGAAAACTGTTACAACGTAAAATATAACACTTTCCAATTTGAAAAAAGACTAAATAGCATAACTTTAAAACTGTTATATGTGCATTTATGTCCTAGTAGGAAATTTTTAGAGTTGTAACTGTTACCCTCATCTAAAGATTAAGAAGGTTAAAATTGAGATAAAACCTAATAATTTTACCCTTCTAGGGAGAAGATCTAAAAATATCAATATTCATGTACGTACATAAGAAGTAGATGAAGCACAAAATTGTTGCAAAGTTTTCAAAGCCCATGTAGGCTAGTTGTATTGATAATCGGAACTCTATGTAACTAAAGTAATTCCCTCCCTTAAATTCCCATGATATTCAATCGTGAAAGTGATTTCATTGCATTTATTTCTGCCAGTTATCAATGCACTTACCGGTACATGTAAATTAAGATATGAAGAGTCCATTGCAAGAATGATGGATGTCATTTGGAAAACATTTTTCAGGAGAAACAATTGAAAGTTTGAAATGCTTAGCGCTCAATGCTTAACTGTGATTTTTCTGATCATTACTGGACAATAACTATCAGTGTTAATGTCATATAACTCTCTATGTACAGTCTATATGTCTTAAGCTATACATTGACAGTCTTGTTTCATTTTCGAAAAGAAAGTGACATCCATCATTCTTGCAGTGGACTCTTCATATGCTTATTGCTTACCTATCTTGTACACTAAGTTGATTCTCCATTCCTTCAGGGCTGCGAACCTGCCAATAACGTTCTCATGGAGGGCCTGTGATTCCATCATCTTGTCCAACATATCTTTTTGGAGCGAAATATTCCCTAACGCTGACAGTCTCTACTGTGACATTGAGTTTCTTTGTCTTGTTTTTATTTGTTTTAAACATGAGAAGCTCCTCTCGACCGGTACGCTAGTAAGACGGTAGTATTGAAATGAGGGAATATAACTTATACACTTCTCCAAATACATCTTTGTGTCACGAAGAAGTCTAGCACTTTCTTAACTGGTTTATTCCTATATTCACTGTTCCGGTATAAAACTCAAGTTCAGTTTTTGGAACCTGCGTCTTTTTTTAATATGTAGAAATAGCTAGCTTATACTGAAAAAAGCGGATCATGTGGGAAATTTATACTATAGGTAATAATTGTCAAATTTGGAAGTATCAGCAAGGCTGACGAAACGAAGTTTTTCTAAATCCCCAAATCTTTTATCGATCTGCATGATGATGTTGTCAATGACCTCAAAGAACAATATCTTGTAATTACGATCATGTTCTACATCACTTTTTCCACTGTAGCCGCAGTCTGTACTTTCTCCCTGAGAATTCACTTCTACTCTTTGCTACGTTCAAAATTCTAGCATAGTGCAGTAGGCCATCTGAAATTTCCACATTAAGCGAAGAAGTGCTTTCGTCATGGCCCCGAAATGATAATTCCTGCTTGCTTAAATACAAAGCAGTGTCGATGACTGCCCGCATAACATGTCTGTTTAAACAAACATTTTCAATATATTGCACTAACAATAGCCTAGCTTTTTTTTTCAGGTTATTCCCAATAGTGTTCATATTTTTCTGTAAAGTTTTGAACTGCAGCACGCACTTAAAAAAATGTTCCGCAGAATTGTCATGTTTTTGTAGAGCAAGATTAACATTATTTTAGAAAATCGCTGAATCCGGCTTCATTCCACACATTTTTTTTAACTCAAAGTAGTAGGCATGACTAACAAAATAGTATTTCAATGTAGTGGCTTCCACACAACCACTCACTGATGCTTGCAGTACCATGAAGTTTTAAAATTAAGTTCGTATGATTTACCAGCTTGTGAGTTTAACTTTTTACAGTTTATGTCTAAAATTGGTTGAGTACTGTCTAAAAACAATAGATATCTCTTATACTGCTCACACCAGGATTAAACGAGGTTTGAATTAATGTACACACTGTGTCATTGAACGGATTCATTTGCACATTGCAACATAACAATACAAAAACTTATATGGTAGGTCCTAACACACTTATTAGAAATTAATTAAAAACTGAAATGCACTTAATATCTTCACCTAATAAAGTGATAAGTAAAATAAATTATATTTTAAAAATTAGGCCTATCACAACTGAATAGCTCGACATATGCCTACCGACACAAAACACGACGAAAAACAGACTGAGGAAAGGCAAAAATTCATTCAAACTTCCACTAAAAAGGCTGTGTTCGGAATATCAAACTTTCTTTCCATTGCTTTCATAGTATTAATTTTTAATAGAATTTTCCTATGAGGAACAGTAAAATTGTGGCCAGAATAATAAAAAATGAAGGGAATGAAGATATCAACACAAAAATTAAAAACATAAAACATAATAGGACCTATATGGGAAGAAGAATTGACGAAGCAGAATTTTTAGGAAAGAATTTTCTTTAGGACGGGCCATGTTGCTGGCCAGACAAGTAGTCGTAAATCTCCGTGTCACCCATTATAGAAAGCGCATCGACTGGGCTGAAGGCCAAACACGTGTTCGTCACAGCAACACCCGTTTCTTGATTGGGGGGGAAGTGCGGGGGAAATTTCTCAGTCGTTGTCATAGCAACCACCCTAACATAGAAGAACAAAATAATATTTTAAATCTGAGAATCATTGCCTCGTCGCTGCCGCTCAAGGAACTGAGACGTGAACAGCGGGAATATTAAAACAGCCTGGTGATGCTTACTTGACATTTATTGATTTATAGCGCTATAGTTTTTGAATTGAATAATTTAATACATGAAATATAAATCAAATGGCTCGCAAAATAACAAGTGAAATGTTCTTCACCTTCTTCATTTGAATGGCCGCTACTGCTATACAGTAGAATCTCGCTAGTTCGAACCAATTGGGACAGGGACCTGTTCGGATTATCGAAATTTGGGATTAAGTGAGGGACAGGAATGCAAGTAGGGAAACCACGCCTTATCCATCCCCTCCCCACCCCTCACTGATCACCCTCTGTTCAGTTTCATGGTCGGAAGAAGCTTAGGCTACAGATTATCATAAACTTATAGCAAACAAGAACTTACATTCATTCATCAGTGATAAAATAAGTTGTAGTACTGTGTATACCTGTATAACCTGTTTCGTATTTACTTTTAAATATTTATGAAGACTTTCGGTATTTTTTTAGTTTTCCATTGTTCTCTTCTGTTCTCTGTTCCATTCCAGCTTGGGCTGATTAGTTGGTTGGTTTTGTCCGAGATTTTCCCCAACCGTAAGGCGAATGTCAGGTAGTCTGTGGCGAATCCTCGAACTCCTTTCGCCAAATACCATCTCGCTATCACCAATTCCATTAACACTAAATAACCTAGTAGTTGATACGGCGTCGTTAAATAACCAAATAAAACAAGAGTATTATATTATTCCTTGAACTTCATATCGCCACCGGCGTAGCTTAGACGGCTGAGACGCTTACCAGCAGATTTGGAGTGCGCTCGGGAGTGGGTTCGATTCCTGCTTGGGCTGATTACCTGATTGGGTTTTTACAGAGATTTTCCCCAACAGTAAAGTGAATGTCAGTTAAAATCTTAATTTTGTTGCATGTTTTTTCCTTTATATTAGCTAAATTCCAGGATGTTGCCTCCTCTCTCAGAGATTTGCATGGCAGTCATTTGAAAGAAGGTGACTAATTTTAAGAAGTTGTGGTGCGAGTACGTTGAATAACATTTAAATGTCATTTTCTTTTAATTTCATGTCATTTTTCCAATAGTTTAAGGGCATTTTAATGATCATTTTAAGTAGATTTTCAGGTAATCAACATCCTAAATATAAGGTTATGTTTAGTGAAAAAGTTAAGAAGCTGTTAGTGGTGAACAGGTTCAAATTCTGCTTTGACAAACGGTTACGTGATGATGTGGAACGGTACAAATACACGAAAAGGACATGTGAGTGTTTTTGTAATTTACATTCAGTGAATGTCATTATTGGTTCTCAGTTGTGCCATTCTGACGAATGTGATGATCAGACACTTAGTGTTGCTACACTTACGTCTCACAATGTCGAACGTATAAGAAAGAACATTCACGCCAGTCGTGGTAGACTTCTTCCGAAGTTGCCTAAAACCCTAGCAGAATTACATGAATCATTGAAAAAAAAAAAAACATTGTCTTATTAACATGTATAAGCAATGTGGATGTTCTCTCGAAAATGATAACCCTATTTTTACATGGGACGTTCAAATCCTGTCCGTCTTTTTTTTTTATCAAATTTTCATAGTGCATGGATCAAGGAATAATCATTACGTCCCTCTAGTTTTTTCTTCCTGCCAGGTAAAACTGTCGAAATATACTAAATGTCTCCTCAAGTACTAAAAAATCATATAAATCCCGATGCTGTTTTAGCTGATTTTGAGAAAAGCATTCACTCAGCAGTGCTCTGTTTGGCCAGAAGCTATACTACGAGTAAAAAGCTGCAGGTTCCATTTGGCGCAATGTTCCATTCATTCATTCATTTATTTTATTCCATAGATCTTACATGAGCAATGAAGCTTTAAGATGTGGAACATGTCAACATTTTACAATATTACAATTACAAATTTTACAAATTTTTATAGTTTTACAATTTAGTAATTTTCTACAATTTTTACAATTTTGTACAATTTTTTTATATATATATATTTTTTTTTACATTTTGGCGAGATGTAGTGAGATGAGATGAGGTCCGAGGATTCTCCAAAATATTACCCGGCATTTGCCTTTTCGGTGGGGGAAACCTCGGAAAAACCCAACCAGGTAATCAAATCAAAGGGGGTAATCAAATCAAAGGGGTTGATGCCAAGGACTCGCTATAGACCATCCGGCTTCAGTCCCACGGCTGGGGAAAACCTCCGAAGAAACCAAAGTCCAACGGGGGATCCAACCCAAGCCCGAACGCAGCTCCGGATCAGCAGCCCAGCGAGTCTGTCGACTGACCAACATCGATGGCTCTACTAAAAGTATACAATACATAGCCAATCAGATTATTAAATTTACAAACGCAAACGATCATTCATAAGTTGAGCTATATTATACTACAAAACAATTTAATTAAATTTAAGGCATAAACAATTCAACCAGTTGTGATATACAGAAATTGATAATACATATCATGCAAACTACTTCAAATTACAAACACAAACAATTTATCAGTAGAGCTATATAGATTACTATTCAATTTAAAGCATATACAATTCATCGGCCAAATCTATACAAATATATACAATACAAAGTAGTATGCTTTCATTAAGCTATACAAATTTGTGCAATTAATATCAAGTAGATTAATTCAATTTATAATCATAAACAATTCATCAGTTGAGCTATACATATTACCATTCAATTTACAGTAGGTCTATATACAATTCATCAGTAGAGCTACACAGACTAGTAATCATTTTAAGAACACATACAATTCATCAGCCAAACTATACAAACATATACAATCAAATTAGTTCAATTTACAAACTTATTTTCGTTAAGCTATACAATTCATATGAAGTAGATTAATTCAATTTATAAGCTTAAACAATTCATCAGTTGACCTATACAGTATGCTATTCAATTTACAGTATACATGCAATTCATCAGTTATGCTAAACAAAAAATACAATACATAGTAAACAGATTAAGTCAATATAAAACATATTTTAGTTGAGCTATATAAAATTGTACATGTCATTTAAGTGGAATAATTCAATTCACAAGCATAAACAATTCATCAATTGTGTAGAAGGTATGAGTATGTAGAAATTTGGTTAATTCTTTTCTGAACCTTTTCTCGTTGTTCTTCAAATCTTTAAGATAATTAGGCAGTGCATTGAAGATTGTTATACATGAATAGCGAACTCCTTTTTTAAAACAGCTTAGACTAACACAGGGTAGATGAAGATCTGATTTATGTCTTGTATTAAAATGATGAATGTCTTGATTAGTACAGAATTTATCTTGGTTCTTAATATACAGCATCATTAGGGAAAGAATGTATTCACAAGGTAAAGTCAAGATTTCTAAGTTTCGGAAAATATTTTTACATGAGGTCCTTTTATGCACACCGGCCATAATTCTTATAGCTTTCTTTTGTAAAACAAAAACGTGTTTAGCTTCAGACGAGTTACCCCAGAATATTAATCCATATTTCATTACAGAGTGAAAATATGCAAAGTATGACATTTTAAGTAAGATTATATCACCAATAGTAGATAAGGATCTTAATGCATAACAGGCAGAGCTCAATTTACGAGTAATACATTCTATATGCGTTTTCCAGTTCAAGTGATTATCCAATTCTAATCCAAGAAACTTTGTGCTTATAGATTCTTTGACATGAGTTCCATTTAATCGAATACTGTAGGAAACCTGAGCACTATTGTGTGTACTAAATTTGACTGCACTGGTTTTATCAACATTAAGTGCTAGTTTATTTGCATGGAACCATTCATTCATTAGATTCAGCACTGTATTAGAAGTGTTTATAAAATGATCGTATTGTTTGCTTGAAATAATTACACTTGTATCATCTGCAAATAAAATTACATGGGATGAATTGTTTATGGTCAAGGCTAAATCATTAATATAAACTAGAAACAACAATGTACCTAAAATTGACCCCTGCGGAACACCATGTTTAATATTTCTAAATTCTGAATAAGTAACTTTATGACTATTTGGTACATTTATTTCTACTTTTTGTTTTCTATTTGATAAGTACGATGTAAACCAACCCAACATCTCATCTTTAATGCCATAAAACTTCAATTTTTTTACTAATATACTATGGTCTACACAATCAAATGCTTTAGCCAAGTCACAAAAAATCCCACCTACATGTAGTTTCGAATTTAATGAATTTAGTATTTCATCCACCAAACTAAAAGCAGCATTCTCTGTCGATTTTTGTTTTCTAAATCCAAACTGTTCTAAAACTAATATATTGTTGGACTCCAGGTAATGATATAATCTATTATACATAACTTTCTCAAACACTTTTGAAAATGTTGTTAATAATGATATGGGTCTGTAATTAGCAATAGTACATTTATCTCCCTTTTTGTATATTGGTTTTACTATTGAATATTTGAGTCTTT